>NC_056732.1:322568515-322592589 GCF_019279795.1 Protopterus annectens | reverse complement strand
TCATGAGCTTGAAAGTGGTAAACAGCTTTTGCTCACAGTTCTTATTTAAACTTCAAAACTTCATAGCTCAAGAGATAATAAAGCCAAACACTTAAGGGGTCAGGATAAAGATCAAAGGTCCAGAGTCAGGGACAGATTTTAAATATAATAATCTTCTTATATGCTTTTTGCCACCGCACAGCAAGAGGTTCTCCGGTTTGATTCTCGGCTGGGGTGCCTTCTGTGCGGACTCTGCATGTCCTCCCTGTTGTTGCGTGGGTTTCCTCCGGGTGCCCCAGTTTCCTCCCACATCCCAAAGACATGCAGTAGGTGGATTGGACACTCTAAATTGGCCCTAGGTGTGAATGTGTGCATGTGTGTGCCTTCTGTGGAAGGTTGGGCGCCGGGCTGGCAACTCGACATCGTAAAAACTCCACTGCCAATCATGAGTGGACAGGTGATCCGCTATGGCGACCCCTAACCAGGAAAAGCCGAAAGAAGAAGAAGAAGATTCTTCTTATGTGCTTTGTTGCTAGAATAATAGATTTTGCATTAGCCTGAATTTTAAGGATATGAAGTTCAGAAGTTTGAAACTCAAGCGTCTATCATTATTTAAGTTTTTCAATCCTCATAAATTTGCCAGAAAATCACATGTATGAGGAACAGACCAAAAATATGACACAAAATATTTTAGAATGTCCTCATAAAATTTGTGGTTTTGTGGCAAATTACTGAGAATTAAAGTCATTAAATAATGATATGCATGCAAGTTTCAAACTTCAGATCCCTCAGAAAATGCAAGCTATCACAAATCCTGTTATACTTACAGGTCTATATCATATGAGCGAATTGCACAAATTGCGAATGCTCATACTTCCCCCCACACCCCACCCCACCCCGCTAAATATATATTCCAACTCCAAGATCGCACTACAGTGAGGAAAGGGCAAATATCCCATTCTTCACTGTACCGCAATCTCAGAAAAAGCACTTCGAGGTCCGGTACGTTTGATATTATGAGCATTCACAATTTGTGCGATTCGTTCATATGATATAGACCTTTCTAGCAATGTTTAAGTTTATAGCTGCAGTTTTTAAAATCTGTCCCTATTTTTGGACCTTTGATCCCCATTATTTTAGGCTTTGTCCAGATTTATAGTGCTCAGAGGTTGAGAGATATGCCAGTAAGGCTACATATTGGTGCAGTGCCACTAACTTCCTGTAAGCATTATAGAACCGCCTGTATGTTAGGATGTGCTATCTGAAAAGGGAAACACAGGAAGTTTTCTGGTTTAATTTCTCCAAGTGTTTTCCCGGTTCAGTTTCTCCAAGTGCTTTGGATTTCTAATACCATGACAGGTATGGACCCCCTTCCTAAGTCAGGATATGATTAGAGTTCATGAAATCAGTATTGATGTGCCTGTACAGATGTGGTCATGAAATCAGTATTGATGTGCCTGTACAGATGTGGTGTACAATTTGTGGAAAAGACTAACTGTGTGCCTATAGGCAGTTATACCATGGTGATGCTGCTTACCTCTGTTGTCTAAGCCTGTCATATATAGAGCAAAAAAAAAAACTGCAAAGGTCAAACATCTGATAAGCTGTATAACTGTATGCTCATATTCAAAATCTCAGTAAATGTACTATACATGTACCTTGTACACCTTAAGACAGGCAGTATTACCTTTACAGGGCCACACTCATGATACTGCTGACAGATAGCAAATACATCACAGTTATAATTACCTGATGAAAAGAAATATCATGCACCTGTACCTAGAAAGTCTTTCCATTCACCTCCAATACAAAGGGCTATTCGTTGTCATAGCCTCCCAAGCTAGAAGAAAAACACAGATCATTAAGTGATACACGTATAAGAAACCATTTATTAATCAGACAAGCAAAATGACTGGGCAGACAAGAGCAGTACTTGCAATATATCTTGTTTGCTTTTACTTTGACCTCTTCATCTCACTGGCTAAAAAGGTTAGGATGGCCTCTCCTCAGGTCATTGTAGTGGTGTTTGCATTGCTTACTAGAGTGGGGTGTGCCATTGGCATCACACATGGTCCTGGCAAGACTGTGCAGGCATCCAATGTATATTGGGGATCCTCTCATAATTCCTTAGTTTGGTGCTCCCAGTGTCCCTTATGCAGTAGATAAAGGAAAAGTTTACTTTCCTTGCTGTACCACTGGGGAGTCCTACCACATTCACTGCCCTTGCAAGCCATGGCCACTCACCCGGTTGTATTCTAGACAACTAGGCCAGGCCTTTTGTGGCCATACATGTTTACTTTTAAGGGCATGTACTGAGCATAGGACATCTTGTTAGTGCAACCTGTCGTGGAATGATCATTTTGTAGTAAACAAAATGTTGACATCTCAGGATGGTGTTAAGGTGTGAAAGATGGCATGAAAAGTGTGTAGTAAGTGTGTATTGTCTAACTATGAGAGCAGTCTTTCTGTTTAGCAACTCCATTGGCTACAAAAGTAATATAATTTTTCCAAATGCTCATAATGGTTATTGATCTGCCCACAACTGCTCAGTGTACTTTACAGACACTCATTCGAGTGGATGAGAGAGAGAGAGAGACTCTTAACATGTCTTAGCCCACAAGTGTGATGGGTACAAAGAGCTGTTTAGAAACATTCTTTAGGTGGTGTCCAATCTGTGTAACTGCCATGCTCAAAGTCTTGAATTTACGTGATATAAACCCAAGCAACCACCATAAGCCTTGTTCTGCTATGGAAGATTACAATCAGGCAATCTCTCAGGCTTGTGTAACTAAATTAGATGCTTACTTTACTAAAGGCTATACCTGTTTACATGGCAAGTGCGAAGTTCAAAAGTATGCAGTTACTTGCTGCCTTCCCGTAACATGTTTGGTTAAAAACGGTATAGATAATGAGCCACTTGAAATGCGAGTTAGAGGTGTATTCATGTCAAGCAGTGTGAAGTTTTTCAAGTAACAGGGGGTTACCTTGTCACAGAAGGGTGTAAATTCATGAGCACTACTACAATAATGTTTCATAGCATGTATTTTTGTTAATATGTTGCCCTGCTAGCTTTAACCATACTAGTAATGCAATTATAAATGTGACAATTGTACAGAATTTTATTGTTTGAGGCCATGCACAGGTTATTAACCTCTCACATTAGCTAGGCCATGAGTAGTCTAAGAGAGACAGCCCATCAAATGAACCACCACTACCAGAAATGGAAGAATTCCTTTTCTTTTTGCATTGGGGGGGTCATCGTGCGGTTATGGTGGAGTCCTGTATATTGGAGCAGAGTTTGACTGCCTCATCTTTGTTGGAGATGCCCCCCAGTGAGTGTTTTTACATGAGCAGGTAGCTGCATGCTGGGTAGCTGTGTTGTGTAGTGTGGATTAAATGCAGTACCACTTTTCTGCATAGGAGCATCATGGCTTCATAAAAGAAGACAATCAGTACAAGGTATGGTAGCTATAAGTACTACCACTATGGTTATTAATGTTCATTCATTCACTGTGACTGAAGTGATGGTGATGGGACTTATTTACTGTGGGTATTTCCTTTTGGTGCCTTCACAGGTGACATTTTATCAGGTTCCTGTACAATGAATATACTGCTATCTGATGCTGGAGTTGACTAAGACGCTGACGCTGATGGCAGACAAATTTTGGAATATGCATGGGTTATGGTGTCACTGTTAGATATAGGCAATGTGGAGTCAAAATCCCCATCCCCATTCAGTGGATGTGACCTCTGTACATCTGGAACCCACCCCACACACATATAAAGAGACACAGAAGGCCAGGAATTCAAGGACAGGTCTAACCAGAAAGGGATGGTTCCCCTACAGTTAAGTCCACCTTAGCTGCTGCAAGATCAACTGAGTACAAGGAAGACAGGCGTTGATGCTTTCATTGTCTGTAGACATTATGGGTATCATCCCACCTGAGCAAGCTGTCTTACTGTCCATGAGAAAGCAAATGTACAAAGCCACGATAGAGGGATAGACTAACAACACCTCAGTCCTTTCTCAGATGGTAGGTGTGTCACAGGCCATGCATGATACAGTTCCTTATGTGTGACATCATGGACATTTTCCATAGGCAAGGTGCACAACCCAGGCCTTCCTGTGCACACAGCCAGCATGCCAGACACAATTCCTATGGCTTCTCAACCTCTGTCAGCAGTGGTGAGGCACACACACACACACACACACACACACACACACACACACACACACACACACACACACACACACATACACACACCTAAACATATCTCATTACCTAGCTGTTAGACTAAACTTAACAAACAAACACTCACACACAAACAAACACTCACACACAAACACCACATAGTCTGTCTCTTTACCTAACCTCTACCCTAACCTTAACCAGCAACCATTTGCAAACACTGACAGCTATGTCCAATTGACTTCATTGTTAACATTCAAACTCCCTCCATTTGAATAAAACAAAATTTGAATGTCTCATGATTCACAGGACTTACCCACCTGAAAACATAGGTGAACAATTTGCCATTTGAAACAATGTCAGATACATACACACACAGAAACACACACACACACACACACACACACACACACACACACACACACACACACACACACACACACACACACACATATATATATATATATATATGTATGTAGCTAGATACATACATATATACATACATACTGTCAACTACAGTAGTCATGGTTGTGGAACTGGCGAGATAATACATTTAAGTAAGGTGATGTAGGGCATAATTGGGGGTTGTGGGGTACAACCCCCTTGTTAATGCTTTCATTGGAAAAGGTAATTTGCTGAAAGGTTTTTCTGTAGTGCCAACAAACTGTATGATAGTATGTGATGAACAGGGTCTATATCAGTTTGTCGAAATCTACGTAAATCGAACTGCTATTCATCGAACCGATACCATCGAACTTCCCTTCATCGAACATTCAAATTAGGGAATGCTTTTCCCAGGTAAGGAAACTATTTGGCCAATATATGGAAACTTGCCATTTTCTCCATGTAGTGCAATCTCGGAGTTGGTATATATATATAAGTAGGGCGGATGTGGGGGGTGTAGCCCCCCCCCAGTTTGTTGAGTTTAATTTAATGTGTTTGTGTGTTGGTTGGTGTACTGGCAAACTAGTTTCCTTACCTGGGAAAAATGTTTGCTGATTTGAACGTTTGATAAAAGGAAATCCAATGAATGGCAGTTCAATGTAAGTAGATTTTGGTGAAATAATATATACCCAATGAATGTGTAAGATAGTTTGGAGTTAACAGTTAACACTACTGGTTATAATGATTGGATTTTTCTTTTAATTAAATGCATTATGTGTAATTTATTTCTGTGATGTAATCTAAATTCTGATAGCAAAATTTGATTTATTTGTATTACTTCTGAGATTGGTTCTTGGAATATTATAGATCTCTAGTGTATTTCTGATTGCTAGTGATACGATTAGTTGACTGTACAACTAAATGAGTTGTTGCAGAGTTCTCTTCAGTAGTTGGAGGAGGGATGACTATTTTGCACATCAACATATGCTGATATATTCAAAGCTGCAGTACATTTAGTTGACCATGCAGTTAGCTAACATGTTTCTTGAGTGCATCTTTTGGTTGAATTTACTGTTAACTGATTGTTATTGTGGTCAACTGCTCTGTTGTTGACTACAGTGCAATTGGTAGGATTTTGCATTGTATTAGTAGATAGCAATGTTTGATTTATCTCTGATGATTGCTATTTTAAAAGCATTAGTAATAAAGTTTTTTGGGGGAAAATTTGCTACATTCCTTCGAGATGTTTTTATTCTTTGTGAAACATGGCTAAAGAACAATGAATGGAAATCAGTTTTGTCAGGGTATAAATGATTTTACTGGAATAAAAATTCTAATGCAAAAATCAGTTGGTGTCTTTATTACAGGGATTAAAGATTATTATGAGTTATGTGATTATTACATGTTCATGTACAACACCAATACTGTAGATTTTGTAATTGTGACAATAAAGACAAGCTTGCAACATATAATAATTGTTGGAGTGTATAGATCACCAAAGTCAAGTCCTGATGATCTAAAGAAATTCATACATTTCTTGTATGAAACACGAGAGACAATAATAGTAATTGGGACTTAAATTTACTAGAAAAAGACTGGAATAATATTGATTCAACAACATTAGTAAGGAAATATTTATAATGCATATTCAGGAGCAATTACTTCAGATAGTGTAAAAACTCCTACCAGAGAACCTGACATTGTAGACATTGTGTTCCTAAGGAAATTAATGTTACTTCATGTCAAGTTTTACCACTGTTGATGTGCAATGATCACAAGGTTATAAAGGTTAAGTTGTTGCTAGATAATAATGCCAAACTGAAATCTAAACCAATGCACAGAAGATTAATTACAGACTCTATGGGAGCAAAACAGTCACTATGTAAAACCAGCTGGAGTGATGCGCTCAGTGGAAAAACTGCAGACGGAATGTGGAAAGTTTTGAAAGAGAAATTGTTTGAATGGAAAAAATCCAAAAATGTTTAACATCTGCATCTATGCATACAAGGTCAAGATATATTTTCATAAAAACAAGATACTTGATTAAGGTGAGAGACAAAACATATAAAAAATGGAAAGAGGTCAAACTATAACTTTGAAAACTGAAATAAACAAGCTGGGAATACACATTAAACATAGTGTAAGACAAGATCAAGAACATTTTGAAGAAACTTTATATAAAGATATTGAGCGTAATAAGAGCCCATTTTATAGATACATATAATGTGATAGGAGTAAAATGTATAAACTGATAAACCGTGTGTAGATTTTAAAATGCATTCTCAAACAGAACATATTATAGGTTTATTTACAAAATCTAAAAGCATTTGGCTCCACAAAGGGGGAGATAATTGTCCTAGTGACATCAGGTAACTTCAGATACTGAAATTAAATTAGATTATATTGAAAAAGAGCTATGTGGTCTAGACTCAAACAAAGCACAGGGAGGAGACAGACCTAGTGAGAATGACCTTAGAATAATTCAGCATGCACTTACAGTACCATTATACCTGTTATTCATAAGTCATTCAAGTATGGGGAGAGTCCTCAAGGCTGGAGATATGCACTTGTCAAATCTACCTTTAAGGGGAAAGGGAAGAGGACAAACACAGAGTCATACAGATCTATAAGTTTACTTTCATGTTGTGGAAATATAACGGAGAAAGTTATTTTAGATACATTATGATCAGAAATGGAAAGAGTGGAAGTTGAAACCACATATCCCCATGCATTTGTTAAACATAGATCTATAACAACTTATAACATGATGTCCTATAACAATATAATAACAGCTATAAACGAAAAAAATGTGATTTGATGTAATTTATAGACACTTAACTTCAGCATTTGAAATAGCCATACACAAAATACTGATCAATAAATTAGAACAACTAGGTATTGATGTAATCTTGGTAAGATAGATTGCTTTGTGGCTTACAAATAGACATGGCAAGTAAACAGCAATTGAACAGGTGAAATTCTAGGTTACATTCAAAGTGTCCCACAGGTCCCTGCCCTAGGCCCATACTTGTTTAGACTGTATCTTTCAGATCTCTCTTTTTCATCTGACGTGTTCTATAGCCTGTATGCAAAAGAACTTCACTAAATAATATGCTGATAAATACATCAAAAACTAAGCATATGAGATTTGGAAGATATAGACCAGTATTCATAGTCGAGGGCTTCACATTTTAGTAGTTGTAATCTGCGATGGGTGGCGTTAACAGGGTACGCAAATCATAGGCTTTCAGGATGGCTATGTAAATGGGCAGGTCTTTTTATTAACAAACCTCCCTGTCACAAAAACTTAATATGCTTAAGGCATAAGCAGTAGGTGGACACTTAATGCACATATAAGAGACATTAGATGCTTGTCTATCAGTAGGATTAATAGAGATGAATCCAAAATAAACTCATTTGATTACTAAACATGGAGTTACAAAGAGAAAGTAAAACATTTGATTTAGTGTCAGAGACATGCCTGCGCATACATGGGCAGACTACTGAAGGGGTCACTGAGGAAAAGTTTCACTTGGAGTCAGTGAAGTGCTTGTGCATACATGGGCAGACTACTGAAGGGGTCATTGGGGGAATATTTCATTTGGTGTCTGGGAGCTTGTGCATACATGAGCAGACTATTGAAGTGGTCATTCATGGAAATGTTTTATTTGGTGTCTGGGACATGCTTGTGCATACATGGGTAGAGTACAGAAGGGATCATTGAGGGAAATGTTTCATTTGATATTAAGGACGTGGTTGTGCATACATGGGTAGACTACTGAAGGGGTCTTTGGTTGAAATGTTTCATTTGGAGTCATTGAAGTGGACAGATTGCTGAAGGGATTGGTGGGGGAGGTGTTTCATTTTGGTGCTTTTGCAGACTTGGACATACTGTTGATGGGATTATTGGAGAAAGTGTTTTTCATTTCAGTGCTTGTGTATGCTTGGATATAGTATACCACTGAAGGGATTACTAGAAGAAATTTTTCATTTTGGTGTTTATGCATGCTTGGACAAACTGCTGAAGGGCTTGGTGGGTACATTTTTCAGTTTTGGCTTGTGCATACTTGGACAGACTGCTGATGGGATTGGCGAGGAAATATTTCATTTTGGTGCATGTACATAATTAGACAAACTGCTGAAGGGATCGGTGGGGGAAATGTTTCATTTTGGTATCAGTGAAGTTCTTGTGCATACATGGTCAGTCACCTGAAGTGACCACTTGGCAAAATAATTTGTTTTGTGTCATTAAAGTGTGTGTGCATACTTAGACAACCTACTGAAGGAGTTACTGGGGAAATAATTAATTTGTGTGTCAAGTAAGAGCTTGTGCATATTTGGACAAACTACTAAAGGGAAAGCTGGGGGGCAAGTTTGTGGATTGCAACTTAGAGGTCAAAGGTGAAGCATCTCTTTCAAAAACAGGTGTGCATACCATGTGGATATTGGACTATAAATTGCAAGAACACCTCATTAGCGTACATTGCTTTACAAAATTTCTTATTCACATCTCATTATCCTTAAGGCATTTCGCATTAGCATAAATGGTCTCTATGACTCTCACCTTTGTTATGTTCATTCTTAAACATCAGGGATACCCCTATCACACTTGCACAAATGACTATGAATCCCAGCCATAGACTGAAAAGTGAATATTTAATACAGCACACACTGAGTGAAACTGTAGATTCATTTAAGGACCTAGGTATATGGGTAGATCCAGCTTTGAGTTTTTTTCTAATCATATTAACCATTTGGTTAAGGATAGTTATAGGGCTGAGGGCTGTATAAAAAGTTTTATAGAGTTTACAATATCAGAAATAATGATACCATTGTTTGTTAGTTACACTAACTTCAAACTAGAGCATAGAATAACAATACGGAAACCTTATAAGAAAACAAGCATTAGTAAATTGGAAAGAGTACTGCAGAAATATACCAAGAGCATCCAGAGATATGAGAATTTAAGTTATTATGAAAGACTGAAATATCTGAACTTGTACAATATCTCATATAGTTATTTAAAAGGCAAACTTATTCAGGTATATGGGGCATTTAGAGACAACTACCTCTGGAAATGTTTGTGGTTATTAAAAAGTAGGAAGAATCATTAGACAACCTATGTGGAAGATTATATAGAAATGAAAAGTGTACTGATTATTTTTTCTGAGAGAGTAGCTGATGCATGGAATAGACTAGCAAATTACATTAAAACATGTATTAGTTTAGATATTTTGAGACCAGCCTGGACACCTATTATGGGAATAGCTGTTTTGGCATATTTGCAGGGTAGAAGGGCATTATTGCCTGTGCTTGAAATATTCATATGTATGTATGTATATTTGACTGTGATGCTGTGTGGGAGCAAAGCCTTTGATTAGCAACTTGTCCTAAATGAAAATATGGGAAAGGTGGAAAATTAGGACATTTAAAGCAAAGATGTAAGCAGACTTGTTATAATTTAAAAACTGGACATTTTTGATTTTACTGCAGTAAAGATGGAAGGGAAATTGATAATTAGATGACACTCTGTTTTTAAAGACTAGGTTAAACATGCAGTAGAAGAAAATGATGCGGTAGAGTCAGAATCATTCAAGGCTCCTAACATTTATTTATTTATTTTACATTTGTTGACCGGGAAAGTCCAACTGGATATATGTCCATTTTCAGTGGAAGCCCGGGGAGAAAAGCTCCACATAAAATAAAGAAATTTTATAAAAAGCTCCAATTACAATAAAAAACTTTTGTAAACAAATCATCAAAAGATTAAAAAGTAGATCATAAGTAAGTAAAAAAATGTGCATACAAAACTACAAAAATTTGTAACACATTCGGTTGTAATGGAGGGGAGTGTAACTCAGAGGTTGAATTCACAACTGATGATGGTACTGGGGTTTATAGATTATAAAATATCATGGAAATAAAAAGGTAAAGCAAGATTAGGCAAAAGAAAAAAAAAATACAGTGAATGGGTAAATTTTTTGCTAGTTTAATTATCATTGTTACTAGCATCAAAAACTTGATCACTAGAGTCAGTAGACACTTACTGTTAGACTGGTTGTGTAAGCAACAGAAAAAAAAACATGCAGCCTACAAGATACAATTATTGGATAAAGTGAGAAGAGAATAAATCAGAACAGCGCTGTATGGACTGTTAGAATTTAGTGGGATTGCTTTGTTAATCAGACCAAGGAAAGGAATTAAACTTTTAAATTAGAATAACAGTTAACTCATTACAGCGAAGAGATACGTCCAGGTGCATCTGCAGTTAATTCCTACTGATGTTTCCAGGCATTAAATATTGCTTGTTCATATTTGTATCAATAATTCCAAAACCATGCTACATACAAGATTTTAAAATATTTCATCTTAAAGCTTACACAATGGCAAATTCAATTACATTAATATTTAACCTCTGTCTAGTGCAGGTAAAGAGACATTAACTGTTGTTTTTCTGATATTTATATAGATATAATTTTCACATTTTTCTAAATATCTCAATAACCAAGTAACATATGAAAGCTCTCAGCTAGATGAATAAAATGCTGCTGACAGTATTTATATGGCTTGAGTGGTTGCTGAGATATTGTAGGTTGTTCACAAAATATTACAAACATAATAGTTACTGTCTTTACTATGACTTATAATGTTCAGTTTAAGACCTACAACCAAAAGAATACTACCACTGTAAAAATAGTTCATGCTGAAGGGCTTGCCATGTATACTTCTTTCATAACCTCTGTGGTTCGTGACATATGAGTATTTGTTTGAAATGAAAAATATGAGGTAAAAATCTGGACAATTGAGAATTATCTATAGCCCTAATATCCCTTATCACATAAATTTATTGGTGACATTTGGACAATGTATTTATAGGATAAGTATTTTAAAAGTAATAATGGAATTAACAAATCAAAAAAAATTAAAGTCTTGAAAGAATTCTTATAAGATTGTAAAATCATGAAGGTCTTTTACAGGTCATAGTACTGGCAGTGTAATATATCATTCAAAGGAAGAAATTGAAAAATGTAATGAAAAATAACATAGTCAAGTCATAGCAAAATGTAATTGATTGCAAAGTGCAATAATATATAGGACTGTGGGACTGATAAAATACATACAAATTGTATTAGGATAAGGAAAGATTAGATATCAACAAGGTGAGATTATGAAAACAATACAATATTGTTTGAAGGAGTCATGTGTGTACAAAACATAATAATAAAGTTAAAATGGAAAGGGCAGTAGATGAAGAAAGAAATGTATTAAAATTGTTAATTACTGGAGAAAATGAGTTAAGATATTTATGGTTTTGAAGAATGAAAGGTCTCTAGGAAACAAATGCATATCCAATGGATATTATATAGATTTGTAGAAAAGGCAAGAATATTTGCAGTATTATGATCTTAATAATAGAATAAAGGAGAAATAGTGAATGATGAAGTTTGTGGGTATGTGATAAAGTTTTGCTAAAAAAGGGGGGCAGGGTGGGTGAGAATAAGACATGTAACTGGAGCCCATGGGACCTGTTGAATATAGACTAAAACATTTTAAGCAAGTTCTTTTAAGTTAAGTTTTTTAGGAATTCTGAAGAAAGTTAAATATATAAACACTTTGCTGCTAGTAATAAGGGGAAATTATGAAGGAGATTAGAAAGAGTGAAATGGTGCTTGATAAGTTATGACATTATATAAGTGTATAACAATGTTGATTATTATTAACAGTAAATTTGTGAAAGATATGAATTAGATAAGGTATTTAAAAATGTTTTCAGTGCATACAGGAGAACATGGGTGAGACGGATGGTGAATGGGAAGTTAGCTGATAGGATTCATACGCTCAGTGAAGTATAATAAGGGTATCCTATGAATCCTGTTTTATGTGGCTTGACCATCAGTCCTATTATATTAAGTCAGTGGTATGATCAGTGAAAGGAACTGGAAAGAGAAAGAGACAGAATGTCCTATAATATTAAATTGTGCTGATGGTTTATTTTTGATAATGACAGAAGAAATGTTCATTAATTATACTGTTGTACTGGTGAGTAGTTTATTATCCGACACAGAAAAGTATGAGGGAGTGGGAGGTAGGAACTTAATTTAGAGTTGGACATGATATGATTTTGAATAATAAGAAGAGCTTACCTTATAGAGGGTCATATTAAGATTTAAAGTACACAGTATTGGCCAGTCTGAATTAAAGAGCTTTAATCATTTGTGCATGCTGCAATACGACAAGTTGGCCAATTTAGAAGCACAGTAATTTTTGAAATGATAGATTACAGTTATATTCATTTTGCAACAGCTAGTGCCTAACTTCAGCCAGGGGCCGCATTGTTTGAATCCTTGTAAGTTGCTGCAAGATAAGTACTTTTTGGATTTGGGTAGCATTAATGTTACAGCAGTTGAATACTGTCTCAGCTGTGTACCATCATTAAATACTTAAGGGTCGTCAGAGGTTTATCCTTCTATGTCACTGAAACTGCCTCTGGTTTTGTGTCTTTCTTAGCAGGTGCCATATTCTACATACATAGTTCATCCAAATGTTTCTGTGCTCTTGGAGGGAAACATGTAGATATTGTATGAATATCTACTCAACTGTCATAAGACAAATACAAGAAAAATAATTAAACAGTTTGCCCCTTGACCTTACCTTTCCAGTAGTGCTGCATCATTAAATGATTTACATAACTGTTTTGTGCCATGAGCACCTACTTTGAGGAAGCCTTACATCTGATTTAGGATTTTGTCAGTGATTGCACTTTATACTCCTTGTTTTTTCTGAAATCTCCAGCCAATCATATTAAACCAATTATTTGTAACAAAATTATGTCTGCATAAACATCATGAAAATAATAAGAGGGATGTTACTTCATGGTGTCATTAACCTACAGAAACATCAGCAAAGTTGTTATGAATTATTGGCATCCATCTGTTACTGTTTGAAATCACAAGAGTTGTTCACAAATATTTTTAAAAAACAGTGATACAGTTTCCATGTTTCTACAGTATACATGTATACATGTAATACTTATATATATATATATATATATATATATATATATATATATATATATATTATGTATATATGTGTATACTATCTCAAACACCCTTAATAAACCCAAGACTTTTAAATGACTGCACATGTACACATCTAGTTGAACACGCACATGATCACATCATAAATAATCACCTACATGCAAGACTGTATATATAAAGTGATAACATCTAAGCCAACAACCAAAGTATTGTGTGTCTGTACTACTGAAAGAAAAAATTACAATACACAACAGCAGACAGAATATAAAAAAATCTCTACCCATATGCTAAGAAACACATTTTATTTACAAGAGAGCTCTACCACCACATACCCCAATGCATAGGCTTTGACTCCACATCCCCTTATTTTAATATACTAACTCCATGGCTATACACTTGTGACTACAGTGCAACAATCTACATGCAGTCCACGGAGCTTCCTAATTATGCTCAAAAATACTCTATTATTTTGTGGCTCATGATTCTTTAGAGTTGGTATACAAAATCTGAATTGCCTAGACATATTAATGTCTTATTTAGTTTAATTCTGTTGGCTGCCAAAAAAAGCAGTTACTAGAAAATAGAAATCAAAGTCTAAACCAACTGTATTTGAAGTACTGAATATTATAAAACAGATTAAAGAGATTAAAGAACTGGGAGAGTGATCTTTAGAAAAGGGAAGGAGCAAATTACATAGAAGTAAATGGAAATTGTGGGAACAGTACCTGCATAATAATGTTCA
This sequence comes from Protopterus annectens, assembly GCF_019279795.1. Taxonomy (NCBI): domain Eukaryota; kingdom Metazoa; phylum Chordata; order Ceratodontiformes; family Protopteridae; genus Protopterus; species Protopterus annectens. Next base: position 322,578,256 of record NC_056732.1, on the reverse strand, counting down.
GCAGGAGAAGGAGGAGTGAAGTTTAAGAGAAGGCATGAATTCAGCAATTTTTTTTGTAATGTTGGATTGATGATAGTAGCAAAAAATATATGTGAGGTATGTTGTATTTAAATAGAAAAATGTCAAAACGGTTTGTTTTATTTTCTGTTAATGTATATTTCCCTATGTCTTAAGTGATAATTTAATAAATGTGTTTGAAATTAATTAAAAAAAATATTTCCGGGTTTAATGCTTCTATAGTACAAGATCTGACCTTAACAATGCTTTCAGGAGTTTTAACAATTGTTAATAACCCCCTGGGCACTGTTAACATCACATCTACACTGAAAACAGACAGCGCTGACCAGCCAAAAGCAGCAGCAGGACATCAAACAGCTTTGTTTAAACTCCTGTTTCTGCCTACTTTGTGCTGAAGTACACAAAGTATATTGAATTAAATTGCTACCCTTACATAGATGATAAATCAGCAAGCAAAGGAGAGTAGTATTGCTGGAACTGAATTCATCCTCAAGTCTTGGTGAGTACCTTCACGTGGTGGACCCTGTTTTTCACAAAATCTCACAAAGACGACACTGATATATAGACTGCATTTTATATAGCATATATCATGGACAGAAGTAGGTTAAAAAATAAAAAAGATGGTTGGGTGCACAAGTCCCAGGATAAAAAAGTTACACGATCCTGGTAGGCGCACTGGTACCAGGACTGGAAAAAAATGACAGTGTAGAATCCTCAAGACACAGAAACAGAATCCTCAAGACACAGAACCATTCCTACAATGGGGCCAGCCCCAGGGGAAGGATTGCACCCCCCCCCGTTGTAGAAGGAAGTAGCAGTGCACAAAAATCACAAAAACTGATAGCCCAAAGAAGAGCCATAAAGACGATAGAGTGGACTACTGAGGATAAGAAAGAAATTATGCATTGTTACTATTATGCAAAAAGCCCAGAATTTACAAACACAACATATACAAAAAGGTTAAGAGAGAAATTAGAGGAAAGAAAAATACTTCCACAAGAAAAACTGTCAGAAGCTTAAAATGCAAATTTGTGTTCCTTAATACAACAGATCCATGGAAAACAATATATAGACCAAGAAACTTTGGGCCATTTGGAAAAAGAAGCGACTGAGGAAGTGCAAAATATAAAGAACAAAATCTAGAGACTTTTGAAAGGTATAAAAAAGAAACACGGACATGGGAAAGAGAGATTTGATATGGTGCAATATTTATGCAAAGGAGGAAGCCAAATTAATCAACACAAAAAGGCAGCCCAAAGATATTGAAAGAGAAATACAGGCAAAGGCATCCAGATATGGACCATTTCACAATAAAAATAAGATCACAAAGGGGGAACGTTGAATAGAAGATTAGTCAAGTAGATGTTAAAAAATAGAAGCTGAAGTAATGGAATACTTCAAAGTGAAGGATTTAGTGTAGAAAGTCTAACACAGGTTATATCATAGCATGTAGGAACAGTGTCTCCCCAAAGTAAGGAGAAACAGGAGGAGCTGGAGACATCTGAAGAAGAAGAAATATGGACACAGGGGAAAAAAAAGAAATTTAATATGGTGCAATTTTTATGCAAAGGAGAAAGCAAAACTAATCAAAACAAAAAGAGCAGAACCAAAGATATTTAAAGAGAAATACAGGCAAAGGCATCCAAACCTGGACATTTTTACAATACAAATATAAGAAAACAAAGAGGAAAAGTAAAAAATAACATTAGAAATGGAGTGTTAAAGAAATAGAAATTGAAGTTATGGATTACCTACAAAGTAAAGGATTTAGTGTAGAAAATTTAACTCAGATAACATCACAGCAGGATAGAGCAATGGATCCACAAATTAAGGAGAAACCAGTGGAGCAGGAAGGATCTGATCAGTTGCCATATGAACATACTTTGGAGCCTTCCATAGGAAACCTGCACAAACATTCAGTTGGAGTTGCACAGCAACGAGAGGAACAGGAAACTGTGACAACTCTGACACAGTCAATGTTATGGAGTGACAGGCCAGTGAGCTCCCATATGAAAGAGCAACGGAAGACACAGGATGTAACTGAAGAGAATGTGGCACAGGAAGATGCTCTGAAACTTTCTATAGAATATCCACAGGAAATGGAGAACAAAGTATGTGCCCTTAGTTTAGAAGAAAATGATCTAAGAGAAGAGTGGGTTGATTTAACAGAGATAAACAGACATAGCAAGATCAATTAAACAAAAAGACTACAGAAAGTCGATAAAACCCCAAAAGTTAGAAGTTTGATAAAACAAATGAGCACATTAATTAGGACTGTCCATAGAGATTCATGCAATGTAACAGAAGTAAATAGGATATATTACTATCCAGCTAAATTAATAACAAATAAAGTCTTACCACAAGAATACAGAGTATTAAAGGAAAGGAAAGGAAGAAATCAAATGCCATTAGGTAAGTATTGAATATTGAAAACTATAAAGCCATTAAGACAAGAAGTGCCACTGTTAGAAGAGTATAGAAGAGGGAACAGATCAATAAAAGTACTCATAAAGACAGAGGTGATAAAAGCAATAGAGTATTATAACAGATCAGGATCTATCATGCGCTATCACAAATAATTAACTAAAAATATCAGCACAGGCTGAAAAAAATTTGAAGCTGTGTAGCTAAATATTAAGGAACAGTACAAAATAATTTTATGATGACCCCCAAAAAGTTTTATAAAGAATTAGGAAACAAGATAAAAGGAATTGAAACACCACCAGAAAAGGAAAAAATAGATACATTTTGAAGAAATATCTATGAAGATCCTGTGGTACATAACAAAGAAGCTAAATGTATAGAAGAAGTAATAAGAAATTCAAATGTACAGGATATGAAATGGGATAAAGTAAAGGTCAGAGAGATTGAAACAAAGTTAAGAAATACTCCTAATTGGAAAACCCGAGGTCCAGACGTAGTACCTAACTTCTAGCTAAAAGTATTAAAATCTTTGCATGAAGATTTAGCCATGCATAAAAACTATTTATATGTGCACCCCAAACAGACACCAGCCTGGTTAACAACAGGAAAACCAATGCTCTTGTTTAAGACCAAACCTGCAAGCTATCCTAAAAACTATAGACCAGTAACTTGCCTTCTGACGATATATAAACTATACACTGGAATTTATGCAGACAGAGTTTATAGTCATTTAGAAGAAGCCTCAATTATGGCAATAGAATAAAAGGGTAATAAAAGAAAGTCATATGGAACAAAGAATCATTTGTTGTTAAATAAAATTATAATGGAGAACTGTAAAAGGGGAATAATCTAAGTATGGCATGGATAGACTATAAAAAAGTATTTGACAGTATCCCACATTCATTGATAAAAGAGTACTTAAAATGTATAAGATACACCCTACACTGGTCAATTACATTACAGCGACCATAAAACAGTGGCAAACCACTTTGCAGTTAAGCCACGATAAAAGGCAAATTATTTTTCCAGGGATAAAAATTCAAAGAGGGATATTCCAGGGTGACTCCCTGTCACCGCTGCTCTTTTGTTTTGCCCTTAACCCATTAAGCTGTCTGCTTAACAGATAAGGTCATGGCTACAATTTGTCTCCCAGAAAACAACAAAGTATAAAGACTTCTAATCTTCTTTCTGTTGATAATTTAAAACTGTACAGTTCATTAGATGAGGAACTGAAAGCACAACTGTAAGTGGTCAAAACTTTTTCAGATGACATAAAAATGTCATTTGGTCTTGATAAATGTGCAAAAGCAACATTTAAAGCAGGAAAGCTTTAGTGATATAAAAGAACTTCAGCAAGAGAGACTATAAATAAGGATCAACAATAAAACATGAACAAATGCGAATAAAATTTAGTAAGGAATATTTTAGAAGACTTAATACTGAAAACAGCATTGACATCTAGGAACAAAGTCCAAGCTGTAAATCAATTTGCTCTTCCTGTTCTAACTTACAGTTTTGGAGTGACTGAATGACCCCAAAAGGTGTTGTATAGGTTGGACAGAAAAATAAGGATGCTTTATGCACATCAAATGATTTATAAAAATCAGTGCATACCAAGATTATATATTCACCATTCTGAAGGAGGTATGGACCTCCTTGAAATTGATTACATGTATAGATCTGCAATATTGGGACTGAACACATATCTTCTGACCTCACAAGACCCAAAGGTAGTAAAAGATTTGGTACATGAGGAGAATAAGTCTAAGATGACTTCCCTGCTTAGTTTAGCAGAAGCATATTGGGGTCAAGTGGGAATGGAAATCAAATCACAAGTAGATAAAAATCAGGCGCAACTGAATGTGTCAAAAAACAAAAGAAAGAATATAAGGTCAGATGGGAAGGCAAGAAATGTGGAAAATGCATAAATATAGTCGCAAGTATATAAATCTCTTGCAACAACCTTATGTTGATCAGGATCAAAAGCAGGAGTGGTTAAGGACAGATGAATTTATACTAAAAGACAAAAAGTTAATATTGGCGGCCCAAGATAGTGGGCTACATATACAGTGGTTTACAAAGTCTATTGAACATGTGGGAGAAATAGACAAATGTAGGTTTGGTAAAACAGAATTGGAAACAGTTGCACATCTTGTTGCTGGTTGTGATATACTAATGGCAGAAGAACTGTATACTGAAGGGCATAATGATGTATCAAGACTGTTGGGGATTGTGCAAACACTATAATATTGAAGTAGCTGAAAAACACTGGAAACATGAGCCACAAAGCGTTATAGAAAATGATGAAATTTATATCACATGGGATCACCCATTGCCAACAGTTCAAAACATAGAGGCAAGAAAACCAGATATGGTAGTCCATGAAAAGAAGACAAAAGTAGCATCTGTTATTGAAATTGCTACACCCAGTGACTATTGTGTCTTACGTACAGAGATACACAAAGTCATAAAATACCAGGACTTGCAGGCAGAAACAAGGGCAATGTGGCAAAGGGATACCCAGACAGTTCCAGTAGTAGTAGGAGTAATGGGTCTTAGAAAAAAGAATTTAGAAACATACTTAGATATGTTATCGATGCATGTAACTCCATGCATGTAACTCCATAAGAATTGCAGAAGGAGTCAATTCTGGGCACATTGCAGGTGCTGAAAAGAGCACTTCTGGCGAAAATCAAAGATTGAAACAATACTAATTTCATGAACGTTAATCATACTTTGACTTAGGAATGAGGTCCAATCCCGTCATGGTATTAGAAACCCAAAAGACTTGGAGAAATTAAAAAAGAGAATATGTAAGACACCAACCATTCCCCCACTACTTTACCAGCTGTCAAAGCCAGAGCAACACATTGCATTTTATTATTTTTAAACCCTACTTTTGATTAATTTGTAGTACATGAAAAAGATAAAAGAATTATGATAAAGTCAGTGGATCTTAACCCTATATTATATGTTCGTGATACGCATGCCTTGCTCCCGAGATAAATCTCTTGGTATCCATGTCTTGAGCACATAATAAAGCAGTTATGATCGCTGGCCTGTTCATAATCCTCTATACTGTAATTTACTCAACCAAAGCACACTAGACAACTTCACAAGTGAACTAACATCAGAGTTGACTAAGCTAAGCACTGCATTTCACTGAAAGATGCACACATCCACATGCACATGCACACACGCACTTGCGTGCACAAGTTTAATGTGTGACTAAAACTTAACGGAACACCACTGGAAAGTTGGCAAATAGATAAAAAACTTTTCTGATGATATAGTAGGTTTAGTAGGTTAAGGTTACTGAGGTATAAGTGTGTTTGGAAATACATTTTGCCTCCTTGTGACAAAAACATGACATTTCTTTGTTCAAAATGATAGACAGCATACAAGTTTAATGTTGAAACTAATACCTCAGTTTCCTTGAATAAGTTGCCTCACCATTTTAAATTTTTGTGAAGCACTTGTCAAAACCATTTCAGCACATGGCATGCATTCCCATTAAAACTGCCAGACATCAATGACTGTTATTAGCCAATAGTGCTTAGTGCATGAGAAGTTAAATGTAAAGTTCATCATCTTTAAACTGGCTCATAATAAAGGCTGTAGGAATAGTTACAGCCAGAATCACTTCTCTTCCCATTCAGGTTATCACTCACGCCATTTAAAAGTTCAGCAAAGGGATGGCTTAAACACATCATGAGCAATTTCTTCCCTAGCTCAATTTTTTTCATCTCTGGTCACGATGATGAAACAGCAATCCAAAAATATCTTCTGGATTTCCTAACTTTCCAAAGATGTTTTATAGACTGTCAAGACACAGATCACCATGACCGTATTCTGAACACTGACAAGTCACACACTTAAGAAGACAGATAAGTTAAAAGGCATTAATGAATGTCTTGTTCTATGTTTTTGATACCATATGTCATGGTCAACTACAGAACAGCTTCTGCTTACGGAACTTTGACCAAATGAGATGGGGGGATAAGCAGCCACTTTTCTACCAGAACAGAAGGTGAAATTGAAGCAAACCATCTCAGGGGGTAAGTTGTGGGTCCTTTCATTTTTTCATCATGATTTTTTCTCTCTAGGGATAATGTGAAAACAACAAAATAGTATAGTTATGTAAATGAAATTGTGTTATACTGCTCCTCATCCAAGCAAAATTTCAGCAGGGTCTGGTATTCATATAGACCTGGATTAAGAAAAAAACAAACAAAAAAAATAGTCATGGCTAACAGACTGTACTTCACACCTACCAGTGATCGCTACTGATGGTGCACACCCTGGATATTATATATGTCTAAATATATAGGGTCCATTCTTGACCAGCACTTCTACAGATAATACGCATCAGATCATGCATACACACAAATGCACATACACATATACACCCGGGCACGCAGGCATGCACAGCACACATACACACAATAACAACTGATGAGAAAGAGTGAAATGTTCTACCATTCATTCACTGCCTCAACTCTGATTCTAGAAAGTAGCTAGAACTCACAGACCTCATCTCAATACTGCTGCAAGAACTCCAACACTAATCAATCTGAATCTTCATACTGTGCTAAACAAAGAACTAAAAGCACCACACCTCACCTCACCTCTTGCAAATTTCACAAACTGGAAAATATGTGGCTCTGGTGGTGTAAAGGTTAAAGCCCTGACTATGACCCATCTGGCTTGATTGCAATTAGCAGCTCAGATGACTAACAGAGCAGTAGGAAAAGGATAGGAGTGCCCATCAGGGAAGTGGCAGTTATGTGGGTGCTCCTCAAAGTGATTCCTGGTGGAAGCTGGAGACACCTCTTTCTCCAAGACCCCAGGATGCCCTTAGATTCTGTGACTGGCCCCAGCCTGGGGGGCATGGAGAAGCTGGAAGACCCAACATGGACATGGGGACTAGGTATGAAGGCAATTGGATGATGCAAGGGAGCAAAAAGCATGCAAAAAAAAAAAACAGCTGGGAAATATGTAAGAACTTTTCCACACAGTGGACCCCTTATCTCTAGTATCACCTATTAACCAACTGATACATGGTATATATCATTCTTTACAACCCCACTCTACTTCTGACATACCTAAAGTCTGCAAGCATTGCTAGTTTTGACAGCAGTGGTGTCTCTCATCTGTAATGAGGTAATTTCCCCATATAATACCCACAATGCAAGGGATACAGCATGGCATCCCTGTTATAGACTTAACTGTATCTGTTATTCTGTTAAATTATGCTATAATCTGAGTCTCACAGGTTCACAGGTTCATAGGAGGTTACTAGGCAAATGGCCCTAGGGCCATTTCAGTCCTAACCATGTTATACCTGAGTTACCCTAACCGAGCTTGTTTAGATGGTCATTATTTGCAAAGCGAGTCTATGATCAGCATCAGCTACCCTTGTCCATGAGGGACATAGGCGTTACCCCCAGGGTGAATTTATGGTCTCAGAAAAGTCTGTTACAAAATTATTGTTCTCAAGTTTGAGTATGAAAATAACAATGCATATATAACTTCAAGTTTAAAGTACGTGCAAATGCAATATTTCAAAGTATGATAGCCTAAATACCAAAAGCATTTGTAAATACACTTCCTGTACATGAATACTTGAACATCTAATTATTTAAATGCATTGTCCCCTCAGAAAGCTTTACAATGACAGTGACAGACATATGGAATTGGTTTGAAGTATCATCACTTGTAATTTGTTTGTACGCTAACATCCAATGTAGCCTTTGAAAGTTCTAGAAGTGATTCTATACCGTAGATACTTCATACCTGTTTCAGGTGTCTTTTTCACTTAAAGGGCATCTGGCTCAGTGGTACATCCCACTCAACACATATACACACACACACACACACACACACACACACACACACACACACACACACACACACACACACACACACACACACACACACACACACACACACACACACACAAACACACACAAGTACAGCCAGCAGCATACATCTACATTTCCCGGAGATTAACTGCTCCCAGATATCAGTTATTTTGTTGCAGACACAGCAGTGGGACACTACAGTAAATTCTTTTATCATTACTGATGCAGTCTGTACAGTGACTTGCTGAAAACTTAGAAGTTTGCAGTGTTACACATCAGCCATTGCTTAGAACAACAGCCCACTGGTAGCATGAGTGGCACTGACCACAGCGTGTGCTACCTAGCACAGCAGTTATCATACAAATCCCCATCCACAGACAAGTATAGTGATTCTAAAAGCATACATCACAGACTACAATAAGAAATGGCTGTAGTAAAACATAAAATACAGCAGGGCATGTTTCTCACTAATGATAATGATAGTCTGTGCAATAGTCAACATAGCATTGAAACCATGTCTGTTTTTGTGTACTATGCTCATTTCAAGGCCTAACACCAAAAAAGTAGATCCCTGGCACAACAAGAATACACATGCATATGAAATCAAGTATGACAACCTCCCCCATACTCCATGCATATGGCTAGTGCTGTCAGTGGTTAGGACTAGCTCTATATTTAGTTCACTCCTGCCTTTCTATAAAGGTGCCCGCAGCAGCACCAAACTGCTGTTTCCCAAATGACTTCCCCTTCCAGTACAGAATAGTACCATAATGGAAATGACGACTTCACTGCATAACGTCAACTGCTGTTTGTGCATGTCTGTGCATTAATTCACTAACATCAGGGGTGCTAGCTCTGGCCTGACACAGTATGACTTATTTTGAAAAGGTATAACTAAAAATGTCAGAGATATCAAAATGTCTTTCAGTGTGTGTGTTTATGCATCTGTCAGCCTGTGGTACACATGTGTAAGGTTAGCAACTGATGAATCTTAAGCCTGATAATTATGGTACTTCTGGATTTCTTACTCATCACTAAAAGCAATTATGTGTAAATAGTATTGGCAATACAGACAAAAAAGCAGCTTTTCTAAATTATTGATTTAATCTGCTGCTGTTGCTAAATGAAAAGGCTAAAACTGCACACATTAGCATTAATCGGTGTTGTTAGTAAGTATTGTTAAACAGGCAACACGTAAGAAGAAACATAAACAGACATAATTACTATTTGTCTGGAAAATCTACCAAACAAGTTGATCAATAAGCCATTGCAAGCACTTATGTTTTTGTATTTGAACAAAGCTTTAAGTAATCAATAAAAAGAAACAATTTTAATGGCACAAGTACTGAGGACATCAAACTAGTGGCATGCAGTCTAGACTGTTGCTATGCACAGATTTTTATTTCTTTTTATTGTTGATTTATTAATTGGGTAA
>NC_056732.1:322463515-322563515 GCF_019279795.1 Protopterus annectens | reverse complement strand
ACACATACAAATACGTATGATGTGTAGACTATCACACACAAACATACACACACACACACACACACACACACACAAACACACACACATACATATGATGTGTAGACTATATATCACACACAAACTTGCGCTCGCGCACACACACACACACACACACACACACACAAATACGTATGATATGTAGACTATATATAACACAAACATACATACACACACAAATATGTATGATGTGTAGACTATATATCACATAAACATACACACACACACACACACACACACACACACACACACACACAAATACATATGATGTGTAGAATATATATCACACACAAACATACATACACACACACAAATACGTATTATGTGTAGATTATATATCACACACAAACATACATACACACACAAATACGTATGATGTGTAGACTATATATCACACATATACATACACACACAAATAAGTATTATGTGTAGATTATATATCACACACAAACATACATACACACACAAGTACGCATGACGTGTAGACTATATATCACACACATACATACACACACAAATACGTATGATGTGTAGACTATATATCACACACATACATACACACACAAATATGTATTATATGTAGATTATATATCACACGCAAACATACATGCACACACAAATTCGTATGATGTGCAGACTATATATCACACACAAACATACACACACACAAGCAAATACATATGATGTGTAGACTATATATCACACACAACCATACATACACACGCACAAATATGATGCGTAGACGATATATCACACACAAACATACATACACACACACACAAATATGTATGATGTGTAGACTATATATCATACACAAACATACATGCATGCACAAATTTGTATGATGTGTAGACTATATATCGCACACAAACAAACATACACACACACAAATATGTATGACGTGTAGACTATATATCACACACATACATTCTACTTTTTCTTTCTATGCATGCCTGTAGGATTGAGGCTATTCTACCTGCTCCTAATCAGCATGTTTGTTTCGTGGTCACAGGAGTGAGGAATTCTCACCAGCCTATTCATTCTTGTCCAGAAATATTCCACTAGCTCATCCACTTGTTCCAAGAGTTGATCAGTAGGGAGTTGCCAGCTTTTCTGGTCCTGTGGGGGAAGCTAACCTATTGTCAGAGCACCCCTTTCCTTGTGGATGCTCTTCTGAGCTCTGTTATAACTTCTTTCTTAGAGGAACCTTGCCTTTGCATGTTGGAATTCTCCTCGACTCACAGTGTGATTATACATGGCAGCTAAGGCTCGATCAACTCAAGCTTCATGGGGTGGACACCTAGTACTCTCACTAGCTGTCACTCATGTAGCAAGCCAGTTCCACCTTCCTCCCCCCAGGATGAGGGATCTGGCAAATGGTGCTCACTTCCATCCTTCCCTACCAGCTTGTACAGGTGCCTGAACAGCTGTTTGAACCAGGGTTGTCTGCGATGTAGTTACAAGTTTATCCCTCTGTGCCACAGAGTGGCCTGTGTGTGCACACACATACACACACACACACACACGCGCACACACCACACACACGCACACACCACACACACCGCACACACATTCTTGAAACTACAGTCAGTTTTAGAACTGAATTACTCCATTGGTGCAAAGATTTGTTCACACCAGACCACTCTAACACAGATTTATAGGTTCATAGGTGTGTACTAGGCCAACGGCCCTGGAGCCTTTACAAGCCTAGCCCATAGAAGTGCCCTGGCATCATGCCGCCATTATTTCCTGTTGCCTCTATCAAGCAGAGCCACTGGAGTGATCCCCAGGGTGAGCTCTCTATTTCCCATCCACTCATCAAGATTCCTCTTGAAAAGGGCCAGTGAGGTGCTCTGCTTGACATGTATGGGAAGTCTATTCCAGAGCATGGGCAGTTTCTGGGTTATGAACCTGTCCTCCAGCATGTTCTGTTGATTGTGGTAATGAGGTTGAAGTCCCTGGAGCATGTGGTGTGGAGGGATTGGGATTTCTTTAGGTGTAACATTTCTAACAGGGCTGGGTCATACATGGCTTTGTAAGTCAAGCAGAGATCACCTCTTAATAGATGATATGAGACAGATAAAAGCTGGAGTTTTTTGAGTCTGTCCATGTAGAACATGTGTTTAATGCCTAGGATCCTCTTTGTGAGGTACTTTTGTGGCCTTTCCAGCTGTTGCAGGTGTCTAGTGAGGTACATGCCAAATGGGGCATTATACTCAATGACTGGCCTAATGAGGGAATAGTAGAGAGAGAGATGATTACCTCTTTCTTCCTGGATGCAAAACCCTTGGTAATGAGATGTGCCACATAGAAGGACTTTCTGACCTGAATATGGTTCATATTTCATTGCCAGTCTTTGCTTTGACTTAATATACTAGTCTCTGTAGATTTTGTAGATTTCACACTTCACAGATTCAAATTATTTTAAAATAAAACATGGTGTTTTGGTCCTGGCCACATAAGCAGCCTACACCTGCAAACAGTTAAACTGACTTGGTTTCAGCTGTAATAGAAAAAAATGCTTCACATTCTCATGTGCATCTTGCTCTGTTCTATAACCAGAATCTGAGTATAAACTATGCCATACAGCTCAAAATCACTTTTCATTATTCTTCACTGCCAGGACCACACTGCTATCAGAGACATTTCAGCTGTCTGACCATTCACAGATTAATATTTTCCCAGAATATTCTTTAAGGAGAGTAGGCTGACTCCTCTATGAGACACCTATGTAAGAGTCACTAACAACAAAGGTCATAATTACAGAAAACTGTCACCAAAGGAACCTGCAAGTGACACTATAAAAAAAATCAACTTTTACCTTCCTTACTTTTATATACTAACTCCATGATGGTGCGGTTGTGGGGGATAGTGAAACACGTGTAACAGTGAGAAAAACAGTTTGTTGCATTCTTGTAGTACAGTGGACAAAAACAGAAACACATTGGGAATGTTCTACTCAGGAAGTTAGGATTGGGGAGATTGTAATTAATTGGAGAGTTTTCATAGAGTGGTAGTCCCCCCCCCCCCCCCCGCAGGTATGCTTGTTTGCTTGAATATTACCACTCCCTTCTGTGAAATCCTCTCTGCTTTATAAATATACCTGCAAGCATGCCAGTTAGAAGCTATAAGGAGCCAGTACTATCCAAGCTAGTTCATACAATGCAAAAACTATCCCCAGTGCAATCACCCCTTCCATGTTCCTTCTATGCCAGCTAACTCATTCTTAGTCCTATCAGTAGGGATTCTGTCCATGATCCAGTGATGCAACAAGGTTCACAGACCCTGTAATGTGCTCATGAAACATTATCTTTTAGCTCTTTCCTAAATATATCCCTTCTGTCTACCTGTCCTACCTCTGCTCCCTACTTTTCTCTTTCTCTTTAGGTTGACAATACCTGGCATCCTCTTTAGTACACACTGAATTCATATCATGTCTACCCAGTTCCTCCTGTTCTCCAGGCAGTACGGAATTGGGAGTGCTAGCCTACCTTAGTCCTCCTGTTTGCTTAGCAACTAATGCATGCCTCATTTCATCCTTTTTGTGAGCTCTAAATCACCTTACTTCACATAAACTCTTTGTAGCTGCAAACATTCTTTTTTTCCAGATGTAGCCTCATAAGTGCACAGCAAAGTGCCAAGCTTACTTTCAGATCTCTGGAATCCATCCCTCAGGCAATGAGGTTAGGAGCTATGTTGGGTGTGAACACCACCATCCAATACCGAGTTGTGTGTTGTACCCAAGACACCAGTTACAGTGCAAATATACTGATTATCTGGACCATTTCTTTATCTTTTTTTTAATGTTAACTCTTACTGTGGCATGATTGCCATACCTCGACTTTTAAATTATGTCAGGAAGTATTAATGCAAGACTATAACTTCTATCACATGGTTCTATACTTAACTTATCAAACTGAATGCTTTGGATAGTTACTCTGCACTCAAATGAGGAACATTGCACTGACCCATCACAGATTATATAACTAGCATGGTAGAGAATATTGTACACATTACAGAAGGATCCAGATATATAGACCATGTTTACATGCAGAGTTGCATAGACAGAAAGGATCAGAGAAGGAACAAATTAAAAGTAATACTCCAAAACAATCTCCATATAGTAATTAGGAATCAAGCATCTTAGCTTCCTTCCTTTGTAAGAAATGTACACAAAAGCAAGAGGACAGCTGGACTTACAGCAGCATCAAGTGAGGGATGTTTGAAAGTTTACTAAAAGGAGGCAATACAAGCAAATTGATGCCTTGTGCTCCATGTTATTTAACCAAAAGTCTACAGATACAGATGTATTATAGAAAACATAACAAAGAGCCATGTGTGCAGCACAAGGACTGAATTCAAAGAAAAGATTGTGAAAGAAAAAAACAAAGAATAAGATCGCCAAATTCATGTCCTGGAACCATACAGATACACATACAGCCACAGTCATGACTTCATGTGATGGAAAAATGTCTGCAGGTATTCCTCAGTTCTTAGTTGAACATTCCCATGGCTGACACACAAGAGTTTCACTCCTTTGCCTTAACATGTGCTAGGTAGGGGGTAAGGGAGGTAATCCTTATATACTATATTCACAGAGCATGATGATATGATAACTGCTCCTTGTATAAAGTACCCAGGTGCTCCGGGACCTCTACAAACCTTGACCAGCCCAGACATTGCAGAAACTTGTGCTACCCCTCTGTAAGGTTCTATGTATGAAGTATCTTAGGCAGAGTCAGATAGTACTTGTACCAGGACAAGGCGGAGTAGAGGGACAGTGGGCATTAGTGATGCAAAATTCTAGACCTATGCTTTCTTAGTAATCCGAGATAGTTTCTGACAAACTAGTAAAACAGTGAGATAGACATATCTGACATATCCTCCTCCAGCATGCAGAGTACATCATCTGGGAAGAAGAAAGCATGGACATCTGTTTCATACTCTTGAGACTTCCATACCTCAGTTTGGAGTGCCCAGCACAAGACCTGCTGTCAGATGATCTGGATGAAGTAGGAGAGAAACCAACAGATGATGCCATCAGTGAACATTGTTCTGGCAGCATTATGTAGTGCCTGCTCAAAATCTGATACTATGAAACCTGAATTGAGATCAACACCTTCCTTGTCAGATGTAGCAACTATGGATTTGAGGATGGCTTCATAGCAGGACAGACCTTTGGTTAACATGATTCCAAAAGTGAGAGGCAGGTACCAACTACCTGAAGTAGTCCCCTGATGCCTATGCATGGTTGCTCTGGTGAGCATGGTTCCATCCATCAGAAGAATTAGAGAACTGGACCTGTCTCTAAGGTTCTGCTTTTTTATTATGATGATAATGTAGATAGTTCTGCCATCAACCAGAGATTTGCTTGTACTGTACTACAATGGGCACCCTTCAATTTAACATCTGATAAACATTTGTATATTTTATGTCCTTGGGATACTTCTTCTGATGCCAACACCTAATAAGAAAGTGTAGGACTTTCATTGCCAGCAGATGTAGTTTACTCTCCAAGGATGTCCTCAAGTAATCCTGGTGAATGCTGGGATGTCACTGCCTTCATTTTAACCCTAGGGACTACCTGTGCCTATTCCATTTACCCTGCATGAGGTGGATTGGAGTAAGTGCACTATAGTGTGGCTGCTTATGATGGAAAATACTAGGCTGATCACACCAGGACAATGGTCGTATTCCCCACTAGTAGTCTACTCAGAGGGTTATCTTTAGCCCATTATTGTATTTTTTTCATGCATATAAGAGCTGCATCTTCATTTTGCCTTCACCACCATCAAACCTTGCTTGCCTTGGTTTGGCACCCTGTTTTTATTCATGACAATTTTCCCAGGATATGTACTTTTACCCTCTGAACTCTGAGTTGTTGACCTGTTAGTCCTTCACTCCAAATTGCTCAGCTGATCTGCTATTGATCCCAAAAGCATTACTGTTTGTAGAGGAAAGGTTTCAGTCACATTTCCTTATTACTGAAAAAACACACATCTTTTTGATTTAATCTGAAAGTCTCTTCTTGTGAATTTATATATTTAATTAATAAATTAATTAATTTACTACATCTTAGCCCACTGAACCTCAAAGGTCCCTTATGATGGACACACACATGTGACAATGACCAATGATTATTCCTAGCCCTTTACCATGACAGCCTATGGTCCATGTCCTTCTGACCAGACAGCTGCTCCATGATGTAAATTTTCTTTTGAAGCAAAATAAAATAATTTTAAACAAGAAAATTGCAGATGCCTGAATGTTAATACATGACGTACTGTACTTTGATGTGTTCATATAGTTTAGCATATACATCACACTGTGTTTGCCATATCATTCTGTTTTGTCATAGGTTACTCAAAATGACATATGCCTGCAGTCAGTAGATGTCTGTCTGGTTGACCACAGGGATCAGTGTCAAGCAAATTAAAACTTTAAATAAATTTTCTTCTTATCTCTCTTTAACAAATTTAAAGTAGGTTGCACTGTATGTTAAAGGTTAGCTCAACAAGTGTATATTTTTGTCTTTAGGATCATAGTATCATAGGAGGTTACTAGGCTAATGGCTCTGGGGGCCTTACAAGCCTAGCCAAGAGTTTATCCCCAAAAAAGAAACCTCAATCAGCACCTGTTGCCCCTGTCAATGAGGGACACAGGTGGAACCCCTGGGACAAATTTGTGGCTGCCCATCCACTCATCAAGGTTGTGCTTGAAGAGGGTCAGCGACATACTTTGTTTGATGTGTATGGGGAGTCTATTCCAGAGATGGGGTAGCCTTTGGAAGACAAATCTATCTCTCCACCAGATTTTGTTAATGTCACATAATAGATTTAAGCCTTTCAATCGGGTACAGCGCGAGGAGTTGGACTTATGGATATGGAGCATCTCTAGTAGAGCAGGGTCTGAGATTGCCTTGTAGGTGAGACACAGATCACCTCTGAGCAATCTGTATGATACAGAGTAGAGTGATAGTGATTTGAGCCTGTCAACATAGGACAGGTGTTGGAGGCCATGGATTCTCTTTGTGAGGTATTTCTGTGGTCTTTCCAGCAGGTGTTTGGAGAGGTACATACCAAACGGGGCATTGTACTCAATTATTGGCCTAATGAGGAAGGAGTACAGAGAGGTAATAATCTCCTTTTTTCTGGATGCAATCTCTTTACTTATGAGATGAACCAAGCAAAAGGCTTTTCTGACAACTGTCGCTACATGATGGTCAAATGTTAGATTGTTGTCAGCTTGTGCACCCAGGTGTTTCACCACAGGTTGTGTGCTTAGGGAGCTGTCACTAACGTGGTAATCAGTAGGGGCCATGTTTTTGTTGAATGGTATGATAATACACTTTTTTGCATTTAACTTAAGGCCATGACTTTGGCACCAGTCATTTGTTGCTGTGTATGTATGCATGTTAACATCATTTGGAGAGTCAATGACAGCACCCAACTTACAGTCATCTGCAAAGTTGGTCACCCACAGGCCTTTTGTCTTTACCTGGACCTCTGAGAAGTAGATGCCAAACAATAGGGGTCCCAGGACAGGTCCCTGTGGGACACCACTAGTGACAGGTCTGCTGTTCGAGCTAGTGGCACCTATTTTGACCTTGTAGGTCCTATCAGTGAGCCAGTTGGCCACCTACCTGGAATTTACACCAGGTTCTGTTAGCTTTTTGATGATGCTCGAGTGGGGGATTGTGTCAAAGGCTTTGGCAAAGTCAAGGTAAGTTGTATGTACTGCCTTTCCCTCATCCAGTACCTTGGCGATAATCTCAAAAAAGTCAACCAGGTTCAACAGGCAAGATCTGCCCTTGACAAATCCAAACTGGGTGGGGTCGATTGCTTGGAGATTGCCTATGTCCTTGTTTATGAGGTTCATAATAATACGCTCCATGGCCTTACAGATAAGACTTCTCAAGCTATTGGGGCAATAGTTTCCAGGGTCAGTAGTGGCACCAACTTTGTGCAAAGGGATGACAATGGCAGTTCTCCACTCTGCTGGAATGAAGCCTGCACTTAGGTTATGGTTGCATAGGGTGCTCAATGGTGAGGCTAGTTCTTGCTGGAGATGTAATTTAAAATGTCATTGATTTAAACTGAAAGGTATTTGCCACCATCATTAATTTTGTCTGTCTTATTCTTCATAATTGTGAGATGTGAATTCTAGTATAACAATAATTACACATCATTCATCTTACACAATTTACATCAATTCACACATATACTTCTCAGTTATTGAGAAATACTGAAAAGCATTCAAATGAAAAAAGCAGTTTATTTATTTTTCTTTATTTATCCTTTGTTGACCAGATTAGTTCCACTGGGTAAGTTGCCTCTTTTCAGGGGAGACCCAAGGTGGTATTGATACTACTAGGGGAAGTTTGGCTTGGGCTTTCCCTACTCTCGATCTGTATTTGTGCTGTCCTTAGAATGGGAATATGTGTGCATGCCCCATTCCTAGCATGGAGGTGGCTGCAAGAACAGTGTGCAAGATGAAACAGCAGCAAGGAGCGGAGGTGAACTCCAGCTCAAAGAAAGTATGTAGTGTTATGGAGGATTGAGAGGATGTATTTCAGTTTGAGCAAACCGATGAAACAGCCATTGAGAAGTGTGTGGTTACAACCTTCCAGTCTGGAGGAGTGTGGGATGATTTACTGCAGAACCTTATAAATACGAGTTACCTAGAGAATGAGACTTCCTGGAGTGACATAATGGAGAAGAAAAATGAAGGGGATGGAAAGGAGACTTCAGAGGGAAACAGTGGATAGAGGAAGTATGCAGAGGCTGCAGCAGCTACATTGGAAGGAGGGAGAGAGAGAAAGAGAAGACAGTATGAAAAGAACGTTTATAGTAAAGATACAGAGTAAGAAAGAAAAGGAACTGAAAAGATACAAGGTATGAGACAATGTAATTCTACCATTAGGAACAACATTTCAAGAGGTTAAGAGCATTTATTCTAATTAACAAAGAGCACTTTGTGACATTTTTGAGAGTGTGCCAGTCATGTAAAGATTTTTGTGTGAATATGAAAAAAGACAGAGGGACAATCTTTGAAATGAATATATAATAAGTGCATCTTTTTGAGAGACTAAAAAACAAATACACTTACAATTGCAAATGGAAGTGGATAGATACAGTTTAAAAATAGCATTTAAAAATGTATGCAAAGAAATAATGGACATATCAAAAGTGTATGACAATAGCAGATTATGGACTGGTGCATGGGACTGTAATATTATCTTGAAAATGGAAATGGATAAAATTGTACTTATTCCAAGTGTTATAAATGTTACTGGCGACAGGGATATTGTGAAATAATGGGGGCAGCCAAAGACTTGCTATTTTTATGGAAAGGAAGGACATTTAATTAATAATAATTGTGACAAGAAGAAATGTTATATATATTGTAAAACAGGCATGAAGCTAAACATGTGAAGATGAATGCTATAAATGCAAAAAAGGGGTATTTATGGATGAATTGTAAAGAAAAAGAGGATATAGTTATAAACCAAGTTAATGCAGCAGATAAAGACAGGGCTGAAGAGGAGATAGAAATAGATGAAACTGTAGAAAAAAATGGAGACGCTGGAAAATAAAGGCGAGCAATTAGAAGCAGAATCAGAAGTGAGTGGCAAAGAGGATATATGTTAGAAAATTGTAAGAGGAAGAAAGACTTCTATTGGTAGAAGAGTTAAAGATAGAAAAATAAAAATTAAAGCATTTAACATAAAAGAGAAAAAGAAAGGGAATAGATGAAGCCTTTCTTATAAGGAATTAGTACAAGAATGATATCTCCTAAATTAAGAACTGGAGAAAGGAATAACTTAAGGATTCTTTCTGTGAATGTTAATAGTATGAAAAATAATATTAGAAGACTAGCAAATACTAGAGTGGTGTAACAGATGTGATATGGATATTATTATTTTGGAAGACACAAGAATTTTGACACAGGAATAAAGAATCCAAATGGAAAGATGGTATTAAGTCAGCAAGCAAAGGAGAGTAGTATTACTGGAATTTAATTCATCCTCAAGTCTTGGTGAGTACTTTCACGAGGTGGACCCTGTTTTTCACAAAATCTCACCAAGATGACACTGATATATAGATTGTATTTTATATAGCATATATCATGGACAGCAGTAGGTTAAAAAATAAAAAAGATGGCTGGGTGCACAAGACCCAGGATAAAAAAAATTGCACAATCATGTTAGATATACTGGTGCCAGAATCTTCAAAATACAGAAATATTCCTACAATGGGGCCAGGCCAGGCCCAGGGGGAGGATGGCTCCCTGTTGTAGAAGGAAGTAGCAGTCCACAAAAATCACAAAAATTGAAGAGCCATAAAGACAATAGAGTGGACAACTGAAGATAAGAAAGAAATTATGCATTGTTACTATTATGCAAAAAGCCCAGAATTTCAAGACACAAGATATACAAAAAGATTAAGAGAGAAATTAGAGGAAAGAAAAATACTTCCACAAGAAAAACTGTTAGAAACTTCAAATAAAAATTTGTGTTCATTACTACAACAGATTTATGAAAAACATTATATAGACCAAGAAACCATGAACTGTTTAGAAAAAGAAGCCACTGAGGAAATGTGAAAATATAAAGAACAAAATCTAGAGACTTTTGAAAGGTATAAAAAAGAAATATGGACATGGGAAAGAAAGTGAGATCTGATATGGTGCAATATTTATAAAAAGAAGAAAGCCAACTTAAAACAAAAAGGCAACCCCAAAGATGTTTGAAGAGAAATACAGGCAAAGACATCCCGATATGGAAAATTTCACACTACAAAAAAAAAAAATAAGATCACAAAGAGAGAACATACAACAGAAGATTAGAAAACTAGAAGTTAAAAAAATAGAAGGTGAAGTTATGGAATACCTGCAAAGTGAAGGATTTAGGGTAGAAAGTCTAACACGGGTTATATCACAGCATGATGGAACAAGTCCCCAAAGTAAAGAGAAACAGGAGAAGCAAGAGATCTCTGAAGAAGAAATATGGACATGGGAAAGAAAAAGAGATTTAATATGGTGCAATCTTTTTATATAAAGGATAAAGCAAAACCAATCAATAGAAAAAAGCAGCACCAAAGATATTTGAAGAGAAATACAGGCAAAGGGGGTCTATATTACAAGACTGAATGCTTAGTTCATCGAACACCTAAACATCGAACTTGTAATATTGAACCCCAAAACATCAAATGGCACAGGAAAACAAGTTGGTTGGCCATGAAAAAAAAATAACTTTACACCCAAACTAAGTGGGTGGCTTTGACCCCCAAACCCCCCCTAACTAAATATAGCAACTCCAAGATCCCTCTACAGTAGACAAAACAGCAAAATCCGGCAAATGGCCAAGGGAAATCTTTCCCTGTGTTAAATCAGCCATTCACTGTTTTTTGCTTTTGATATTACAAGTTCGATGTTTAGTTGTTCGATCACCTAAGCATTCGATCTTGTAATATAGACTCGGAAAAGGCATCCGGTCAGGAACAATTTTACAATACAAAAAATAAGAAAACAAAGAGGAAAAGTAGAGAATAGGATTAGTAATGGAGAAGCTAAAGAAATAGAAACTGATGTTATGGATTACCGGCAAAGTGAAGGATTTAGTGTAGAAAATCTAACTCTGATAACATCACAGCAGGATAGAGCAGTGGATCCCCAAATTAAGGAGAAACCAGTGGTGCGGGAAACATCTGATCATTTGCCATATGAAGATACTTTGGAGCTTTCCATAGGAAACCAGTACAATCATTCAGTTGGAGTTGCAAAGCAAGGCAAAGAACAGGAAACTGTGGCAACTCTGACACAGTCACTATTTTGGAGTAATAGGCCAGTGAGTGCCCATATGAAAGAGCAATGGATGACACAGGATGAAACTGAAGAGAATGTGGGACAGAAAGATGCTCTGGAATTTTCTGTAGAATGCCCACAGAAAATGGAGAACAAAGAATGTGCCCTCAGTTTACAAGAAAATGATCTAAGAGAAGAGAAGAGTTGCTAGATATAACAGAGATGGACAGACATATTAAGATCAGCAAAAGAAATATACAGAAAGTCAATAAAACCCAAAGTTAGAACAGACATATAAGATCAAAGAAAGAAATAGACTACAAAAAGTCAATAAAACCCAAAAAGTTAGAAGTTTTATAAAACAAATGAACACAATAATTAGGACTATTCCTAGAGATTCATATGATATAACAGAAGTAAATAGGATATATTACTCTGCAGCTAAATTAATAACAGATAAAGTTTTTTCCACAAAAATACAGGTTAGTAAGGGAAAGTAAGGGAAGAAATTGAATGCCATCATGGAAGTATCAAATAGAGAAAACTATAAATTTATAGTTTTATTATAATTAATCAAATAGAGAAAACTATAAATTTATAGTTATAGTTATAATTAAGACATGAAGTATCACTCTTAGAAGAGTATAAAAGAGGGAACATATCAACAAAAATACAGAAAGATTGACGTGATAAAAGCAATGTGCAGTATCAGAAAAGACCAGGATCTATCGTGCACTATCACAAATAATAAACTAAAAATATCAGCACAGGCAGAAAATCTTAGAAGATATGCAGATAAATCTAAAGGAAAAGTAAAAAAAAAAAATAAGTAATTTATTGATGACCCTTCTTTTTGTGGATGATTTAAAACTGTATATGTCATATGATGAGGAATTGAATGCACAACTGCAAGTGGTCAAAACTTTTTCAGATAATATAAGAATGTTATTTGGTCTCGATAAATGTGCAAAAGCAACCTTTGAAGCAGGAAAGCTGCAGCACCAAGAAAACATCAATTTGGGACAGGAATGTGATATAAAAGAACTTGAGCAAAAGGGAGTGTATAAATATTTGGGAATTGACAAAGGATCAACAATAAAACATGAACAAATGCAAATAAAACCTATTAAGGAATATTTTAGAAGACTTAAATTAGGAACAAAGTCCAAGCCATCGACCAATTTGCTTTTCCTGTCCTTACAGTTTTCGAGTGATTGACTGGTCCCAAAAGATGTTGGGTAGGTTGGTCAAGAAAACAAGAAGGATGCTACATGCTGATCAAATGATTTATAAAACTCAGGGTATACCAAGATTATGTGTATTAAAGGTTAATACTGGTGGCACAAGATAGTGGACTACATACACATTGGTTTACAAAGGCCATTGAATGTGTGGGAGAAACAGACAAATGTAGATTTTGTAAAACAGAACTGGACACAATTGCACATCTTGTCGCTGGTTGTGATATACTAACGCCAGGACTGTATACTGAAAGGCATAATAATGTTCCAAAACTGTTGGGGATTGTGCCAACATTATAATATTGAAGTAGCTGAAAAACACTGGAAACATGAGCCACAAGGCATTATAAAAAATGATGACGTGATCTTTGAAATTGCTACACCCAGTGACTACAGAGTCTTATGTACAGAGAGCCACAAAGTCACAAAACATCAGGATTTGCAGGCAGAAACAAGGACAATGTGGATGAAGGATACCCAGATGGTTCAAATAGTACTATGAGCAATGTGTCTTATAAAAAAAAATCTGCAATCATAGTTAGATATGTTACTAATACATGCAACTCCATACGAATTCCATAAGGAATCATTACTGAGCACATTGTGGGTCCTGCAAAGAGCACTTCTGGCTAACATCAAAGATTGAAACAATACTAATTTCATGAACTTTAATTATACTTTGACTTACGTCTGGGGTGAGGTCCATTCGCATCATGGTGTTAGAAACCCACAAGACCTGGAGAAATTAAAGGAAGAAGGACTACAGACACAAAAATGATGGGATGGTGAAATAATATGGAATATAGGGAATGAGCAGTGTTCAGGAACAGCAGTATTATGTAGAAGGGTAAATAAAAATGTGGCTGTTATAATAGTAACCTGGAAAGAACAGCTATTATAGATTTAAGATGGTAAGAAAAGTATACAGAATTATTGATATAGATGCATATGTAACTAGTAAAGAGAGAGAGGATCTATTTCAGAAAATAATGGATTATGGTTTTGTTAACATGGATATAATTATGACAGGAGATTTTAATTGTGACTTCAGGGGAAATAAAAAGAAGAAAAGATATAAAAAGATGGCAGAAGTAATAAAATTCAGAAAATACGTTATATGGAACAAAAAAAGCATTGACTTATAGGAGAGGTACTTTAAAAACTGAAATAGATGTTTTTTTTTTGGTATCAGAAGAAATATGTATAATTGAAGGTGAAACTATTATGACAGGTTTTTCAGATCATTTGGTGATATGGGTAGAATATATTATAAAGAAGAATATACAAAGAGAGGAAAGATATAAAAAGAATAAATGAAAAGAAATGGAATGAATAATGAAAGAAAGACATTAAGCAATTATGGAAAGATCATATTAATACAAGAGTATTTTATGTGAATTGGTCAGAATAGTGGATTGCTTTCAAAAGAAAATAGACAAATAGTCATTTGTTGTGGAAAAATAGAGAAAGAAAAAAGAAAAACAAGAATATGCTAAAATGCACAAAGAAGTGATAAAAAATGGAAAATAATAATACAGATTCTTATGAGAAAGAAAAAGAGATTTATAACAAAAATGACAGAATTACAGAACTATTGTATAAACAAAAATACTTTCTACAAGGGGAAAAGAATATGTTCCCCTTATTTAAGTAAAAATTTAAAAAAGGATAGTAATATAATGAGAACAATGAATGACAAGGTAATAAAAAGAATAATCAGCAACAAATCATGGAAATTGTTGTAAGTTGTGTAGTAGAAATGTTTAGTAAAAAAGAGACATGATATAAAAGAATGTGAAGTTAAAAAATTCTCTGAACAAAATAATAGAGAACTTGGTAAAGAGTAACTTATATGAATTAGAAAAGGTATTTAAACATTTAAATGTAAAATATGCATCAGGTCTAGATGCTATTTGGTTTGAAATGTATACAGATTTAGACAGATGACAAAAAATGTTTAATGTGTGTAGTTAATGAATGGTTGAATGATGGATTGAAATACAAGGAATTATGTAGTGGAATATTAAATTTTATATGGGAAAAACAGAGAAAGATAAGGTATAGGGTCATAGGTTCATAGGTGTGTACTAGGCTAATGGCCCTGGAGCCTTTACAAGCCTAGCCCATAGGATTACCCTGGCATCATGCCACCCAACATTAGTACCAGTGTCTATGTCGAGTAGAGCCACTGGAGTGATCCCTGGGATGAATTTTCTGTTTCCCATCCAATCATCAAGATTTCTCTTGAAGTGGGTCAGTGAGGGGCTCTGTTTGACATGTATGGGAAGTCTGTTCCATAGCATGGGCAGTCTCTGGATTATGGACCTGTCCCTCCGCCATGTTCTGTTGATTGTGGTAATGAGGTTGAGGTCTCTGGAGCTTGTGGTGCGGAGGGATTGGGATTTCTTTAGATGTAGCATTTCTAACAGAGCTGGGCCAGATATGGCTTTGTAAGTCAAGCAGAGATTGCCTCTAAGTAGGCGATATGAGACAGAGAAAGGCCTAGGATCATCTTTGTGAGGTACTTTTGTGGCCTCTCCAGTTGTTGCAGGTATCTAGTGAGGTACATGCCAAATGGGGCATTGTACTCGATGACTGGCCTAATGAGGAAAGAGTAGAGGGAAGCAATGACCTCTTTTGTTCTGGATGCCTAACCCTTAGTAATGAGATGTGCCACATAGAAGGACTTTCTGACCACAGTAGCAATGTGGTGGTCAAAAGAGAGGTTGCTGTCAACCTGTGTTCACAGATCTCTCATAACGCCTTCTGTGTTAAGTGGACTACCATCGATGTGGTAATTCATGGGAACTGAGTTTTTTCCAAAGGGGATGACGACACATTTCTTGGCATTGAGCTTAAGGCCATGGTTCTGACACCAGTTGTTGGCCTCAGTGAGGCCTTTCTGCAGGATATCAACATCACTTGGGGAGTTAATTATAGCTCCCAACTTGCAATCGTCTGCAAACTTTGTCAGACAGAGTCCCTTCATATTGGCCTGGACTTCAGAGAAGTAGATACTAAACAGGAGAGAACCCAGGACAGAACCCTGTGGGACTCCACTCGTGACTGGTCGACAGTCTGACTTGGAGTCAGCTACTTTCACACTGTGGGTTCTATCTGTGAGCCAGTTTGCAACACACCTAGTTATATAGGGGTTGATGCCTAGCTTAGTGAGTTTTTCTGTGATTCCTGAGTGGAGAATGGTATCAAAGGCCTTGGCCAGATCAAGGTAGGCTGTATGAACCACCTTGCCTTCATCCACAGCTCTGGTGACTGACTCAAAGAAGTCGACCAGATTCAGCAGGCATGATCTACCCTTCACAAAAACAAACTGTGTGGGATCCAGAATTTGGACATTCCCTATATCCTTGTTTATTAGGTCCATGATGATGCGCCCCATAGCTTTGCATATCAGACTTGTCAGGCTAATGAGGCGATAGTTCCCAGGGCCTGTAGTCTCTCCTCCGTTGTGGAGAGGGATGACTGTAGCAGTGCACAATTTGGTAGTGACAAAGCCTGAGGTGAGGCTGTGATTGAACAGGGCACACAAGTGTGGTGCCAGTTCACTCTGTAGTTCATGTAGAACACAGCCAGGGATATTGTCAGGTCCCATAGAAGCTGAATTCTTGGCCTTAAACAGTGCTTTTTTAACCTGTGCAGCAGTAACACTGGGTGCCTGGCAATCTACTGGAATTGTGATTGGTCCTTTGGGGGGGTAAAGTTGGCACTGAATCTGTTGGCCAGTATATTGGCAATGTCTGTTGACTCGGTGTAGGAGGTACCATTGTGCAGTAGCTCAGACCAAATCTGGGTATTGCCGTGGAGATTATTTACATAACTATAGAAGGCCTTATGGTTGTCTTTACTATCTGCTGCAATTCTGTTTTCACAGCTAGCTTTAGAGAGTTTGATGAGGGATCTCAGCTTTTTGTTGAGGCTGATAAGGGAGTTTTTTCCATATTGGGACTTCACTTTATTCTGCATCGGTTTCTTCCTTCTGTTGTAGTGTTTGTTTATGGCAGGGGACCACCAGATTAGCTTCCTTTTTTTGGAGGAGAGCGTCTTGGTTCTATTGGATATGGCGAGATCCATGCATTTGTGTACGTGTTCATACAGTGCATTGTTGTATGATTCAGCAGTCATGCAACTATTCTTCATTTGTATGGGTGCCGTGAAGTTAGCCACCTCTGTTTATAGGAGCCCAAAGTTAGCTTTTGGAGAAGTTTTTCATGATGGTTACCTTTGCGGGGGGGATATGGATTTCCAAGGTGAGTCATTTGTGGTCGGATCTAACCGGGGAGGAAATGACTATTGGTGTACAGCAATGTTAGTAATGACCTGGTCAAGGATGTTGCTATGTCTAGTGGGGGTAAGAATGAGCTGGTCCAGGGCATTGGAATTAATGAATTCCAGGAAATGTCGGGCAAGTGTATTGGTACATGAGTAGTTTTCCCAGTTAATGGAGGGGTAGTTGAAGTCACCCAGTATGAGAGTGTTAGGTTGGACCCTAATATTCTCCAGGGTGCTTAGGAACATGGAGTGTGAGTCTTGGGACATGGTTGGGGACCTATGGTAGGCTACAACCTGAATCACTGTCTTACCCAATGTTAGCTGCACCTAAAGAATCTCTGATCCGTTATGTTTGGCTACCAGTCTGGAGGTGTGTGCATCCTTTATGAATATAGAAACACCACAAGCTACCATCCAAATTCTGGGGCCAAAGGGTGTGGAATGAGTTATAGCCTGGTAGTGCAGGGGTGCTTTCTGCTGCTTTAAACCAGATCTCTTTTACAACACAAATGTCGATGTTCTCAATTTTAAGGAGTGTTTCGAGCGAGTGCATTTTGAGATTTAGACTTCTGGCACTGAGCAGCATGACCCTCATATTGCATTTGTTTGTAGCTGTTGCAGTGGTAATTTGGTCTTTGGAACACAGCCTAAAAAGGCACTATAGCGGTGGCAAGAGCCTTGGCCAGTATCCGGATGCCCAGGGGTGACAGATGCAGGCCAGCTCTGGCAAAGCATCGAGGTCTGTCATCATGTCATCTCGGTCTGACAGATACTGGATCCCCTTGGAATGACACCAGAAACTTAGCCAATTGTTGAAATCAATTATTTTCTGGTTGTACTGTGGTATCATTCTGGCTTATGGTAGGATGTTGCTCAGGGCTAGGGTCATACACACCTAGGCTACATACTCAGAGAGCTCCTCCATGTCTCTTTTCATGTAGTCCAGGGAGGTACGTTTCAGTTCATTCACACTCACATGTACAATGACAGAGTCATATTTGTACCTGTTGTTGAGGGACCTGCGTGCATGTGTTATGCGTTGGATCCTGGCACCTGACAGGCAGCTGACTGTTGTTTTCTCTTTATTCAACCTAGTGAGTGGGACATCAGTGTACCTCACTAACGAGTCACCTATGACTAGTCTGTTGGGCATGCTGTTTTGCCTTAGGGTCTTTGGTTGAATGGCACACTGTTTAGGAGAGTTATGTATCTTATGATTAGTGCTGTTTGGTAACAAGATAAGGTGGTTCATAGGTGTGTACTAGGCTAATGGCCCTGGAGCCTTTACAAGCCTAGCCATAGAGGGATTACCCCTGGCATCATGCCACCGACATTAGTACCAAGTTGGTGCTCTAGTAGAGCCACTGGAGTGATCCCCGGGGTGAATTTTCTGTTTCCCATCCACTCATCAAGATTTCTCTTGAAGAGGGTCAGTGAGGGGCTCTGTTTGACATGTATGGGAAGTCTGTTCCATAGCATGGGCAGTCTCTGGGTTATGAACCTGTCCCTCCACCATGTTCTGTTGATTGTGGTAATGAGGTTGAGGTCTCTGGAGCTTGTGGTGCGGAGGGATTGGGATTTCTTTAGATGTAGCATTTCTAACAGAGCTCGGTCAGATATGGCTTTGTAAGTCAAGCAGAGATTGCCTCTAAGTAGGCAATATGAGACAGAGAAAGGCCTAGGATCATCTTTGTGAGGTACTTTTGTGGCCTCTCCAGTTGTTGCAGGTATCTAGTGAGGTACATGCCAAAGTTCATGACTGGTCTAATGAGGAAAGAGTAGAGGGAAACAATGACCTCTTTTGTTCTGGATGCCTAACCCTTAGTAATGAGATGTGCCACATAGAAGGACATTCTGACCACAGTGGCAATGTGGTGGTCAAAAGAGAGGTTGCTGTCAACCTGTGTTCACAGATCTCTCATAACACCTTCTGTGTTAAGTGGACTACCATCTATGTGGTAATTCATAGGAACTGAGTTTTTTCCAAAAGGAATGACGACACATTTCTTGGCATTGAGCTTAAGGCCATGGTTCTGACTGCAGGATAGGGGAGTTAATTATAGCTCCCAACTAGCAATCGTCTGCAAACTTTGAAGACAGACTTTTGGCATGGCTCAGAAGTAGATACAAACAGCCCAGGACAGAACCCTGTGGGACTCCACTGTGACTGGTCGACAGTCTGATCTATCTGTGAGCCAGCTGCTACACCTAGTTATATGGGGTTGATGCCTAGCTTAGATTCCTAGAATGGTATCAAAGGCCTTGGCCAAACAAGGTAGGCTGTATGAACCACCTTGCCTTCATCCACAGCTCTGGTGACTGACTCAAAGAAGTTGACCAGATTCAGCAGGCATGATCTACCCTTCACAATAAACTAAACTTTCTGGGCCAGAATTTGGACCACTATATCCTTGTTGTATTAGGTCCATGATGATGCGCTCCATAGCTTTGCATATCAGACTGATCAGGCTAATGAGGCTAGTTCCCAGGGCCTGTAGTCTCTCCTCCAGAGGGATGACTCTAGCAGTGCACAATTTGGTAGTGACAAAGCCTGAGGTGATGCTGTGATTGAACAGGCGCACAAGTGTGGTGCCAGTTTATCTGTATCTGTAGATTACAGCCAGGAAAGTCAGGATAGAAGCTGAATTTTTGGCCTTAAACAGTGCTTTTTAACCTGTGCAGCAGTAACACTGGGTGCTACTGGGAAATTGTGATTGGTCCTTTGGGGGGGTAAAGTTGGCACTGAATCTGTTGGCCAGTATATTGTTGACTCGGTGTATGAGGTACCATTGTGCAGTAGCTCAGACCAAATCTGGGTATTGCCGTGGAGATTATTTACATAACTATAGAAGGTCTTAGGGTTGTCTTTACTATCTGCTGCAATTCTGTTTTCACAGCTAGCTTTAGAGAATTTGATGAGGGATCTCAGCTTTTTGTTGAGGCTGATAAGGGAGTTTTTTCCATATTGGGACTTCACTTTATTCTGCATCGGTTTCTTCCTTCTGTTGTAGTGTTTGCTTATGGCAGGGGACCACCAGATTGGCTTCCTTTTTTTGGAGGAGAGTGTCTTGGTTCTATTGGGTATGGGGAGATCCATGCATTTGTGTACGTGTTCATACAGTGCATTGGTGTATGATTCAGCAGTCATGCAACTATTAAAGTTAGCTAAGATGGTTAATGGGGATATGGATTAAGGTGATAGGAAATGACAATTGGTGTACAGCAATGTTAGTAATGACCAGGTCAAGGATGTTGCTATGTCTAGTGGGGGTAGGAATGAGCTGGTCCAGGGCATTGGAATTAATGAATTCCAGGAAACGTCAAGCAAGTGTATTGGTACATGAGTAGGTTTGTCCCAGGGATTACTTCCGTGTCACTATTAGACAGAGGCACAGTAAACTAAACTTTAAAAAGGGCACAGTATAGTCAAATCAAGGGGTGGCATAAGCCAAACACAATCGGGCTAGGCTTATAAATGCCCCAGGGCAGATAGCCTAGTATGAACCTATGAACCTATGAATACAGTAGTTAGAGAGGTAGATCAGAAAATGAAGAATGCAAGTTATAAAATTCAAACAGAAGTTGAAATTCCAATTATTATGTCTTATGCAGATGATATTATTATAACAACTAAAAATAAAGAGTGAATGAGAGAAGTTATTTATTTAGCTGAAAGTTTAAGAGAAAAACGTATGACACTTAAAGAAAAAAGTAAAAGATTGGGTGACAATAAAATAGCAGGTATTCAATTTTCTATGAAGGAAACATTTGTTTTGGGGATAAATTTTGATAACAAAGATCATAAGAAAGGATCGGATCTAATAATAAAAGAAATAAAGATATGTGTATATTATGGAAAACATATCGAGTAATGTATAAGAAGCATTTTTTATCTCAGGTTTGCTTCAGTCCTTTGTTATCTAATTTCCTTTCATTTGTTTC
This sequence comes from Protopterus annectens, assembly GCF_019279795.1. Lineage (NCBI taxonomy): Eukaryota > Metazoa > Chordata > Ceratodontiformes > Protopteridae > Protopterus > Protopterus annectens. The sequence continues at coordinate 322,542,201 of NC_056732.1, read as the reverse complement.
AAAAATATCAATGCCTCACTATAAGCAACATGTTAAAAGTATAACTCTGTTTTACTAAGATGCTTTCGTTGAAGACGAGGCCATAAAAAACTACATCGCTAATATGCTGTGGTACTTAGTAAAAGTTCATTCATGCCGGTATTCAGGGAGTTGCAAGGTAAACTTAAATGCTAATTACACAAAATGTTTGCTCATGGGTTTAAATGGCTTTCTTTAAGTCTTGTTATCTTCAAAACTCAATCAAATAAATTGATTCAGTCAAATCATTATTAACAGCATATTGCATCTTTGGAGATCACTGAACATTGGGAATAATGAAGGTTTCACACACACACACACACACACACACACACACACACACACACACACACACACACACACACACACACACACACACACACACACACACATATATAGTATGATCCACCGAATTCAACTTACCATAGCTGACTTCAACAAAGCTGCACTTCAATGAAGGAACGGACTGACAAATTCCTTTCATGTGGAAAGGAACCACTTGATCACCATGGTGAAATGTGCCCCCTCTTCCATGTAGTGCGATGTCAAAGTTGGTATACTTAAGTAGGAGGGTGGGGGGTGAAGCCCCCCACTTTGGTGGGTTTAGTTGTCGTTTGTTTCATTTGGTTTCCATGGTGGTCAAGTGGTTCCTTTCCCTGTGAAAGGAATTTGGCAGTCAGTTCCTTTGTTAAAGTGGAGCTTTGTTGAAGTCAGCTCGGGTAAGTTGAATTCGGTGGAGTGTACTTTTGTCTAAAGAAAATAGATTCATATCTGTAGCTATATACATATACACATTTTATATATATATATATATATATATATATATATATATATATATATATATATATATATATATATATATATATATATATATATATATATATATATATACAGGTGTAAGTCAAAAGGTAGAATTAACAAAATCTACTGTATTATATTAAGTATTTCTCTGTGATCTCTGAACTCTTGACTAGCACTATGTAGTAGGAAGTATTGTCTTGTGTTTTTATTATTTATTATTAAACATTTTTAAACCTTTCAACTGTGGCTGCTTTGTGTAGAGATAATTTAAGCTCTAGAGTACATTGCATGTATATAGTGATACTGACCAAGCCACTTCAATAAGCCTTGACTGTTCAGTTGCACTTACCATTTGGATAATAATATTGCACAGTAATAATTGCACACCCTTTGTTAAGGGCCTTTTTAGTAGTTGATAAATATTAGTGGGTGGTGGCAAGTGGTACTACTGTATAGTCGGGGTAAAAGGGGCACAGCTGGAGAACCTGTGCCAGCCTTCCCCAGGAGTGTCCATGTGGTCGTATGTAACTCTTATGTCAAACTGTGTGTGTTTCAGCTACTTAGGCAGGGACATGAAGCACTAGTTGGACAGAGAGGATGCTGGAGGTTTTACCTTGCCCACTAGGCTGAGATCTGGACCGTATAGCTATGCCAGTGGGGAGTCTTATTGGAGACCTGGAGAAAAAGGGAGAACCCTGCCCCAGACTGACTGTGATCTCTGTGTGCTCTTAAGGGAAATTGTACTTTAATGTGTGTGTATTTATTATCCTTTCCCTATGTGGACGCCCCTCACTGGTGTTAATGGTGAGGATTGAGACTCCTTGATTGCAGAGCAAGTGCACGGGCGTCACAGTTGGTATAGGAATTTTTAATGGGAGAGAAGTATTCAGTGTTTTGTGATTCACTCTTATGAGTCGTTTAGTGTTTAGTGATTCTCTCATTTTTGCTCTACCATTTGTAATTGTCTCTTTTGAGGTTTCTACCTTTCATGATACATTCATAAATGCATATACATATATATATATATATATATATATATATATATATATAGGCTCTAGGACTGTCCATCAAACACACATTTCACTGAAATGTAAACCAATGAACACATTTTCGCGAAAGTGCATTTATTGAAAAACCCAAAAATGCGAAAAAATAAAAGACCACTCACGTTTATGCAGGGGGTCAAGCCCCCCTCCACCCCCCCATGTGGGGGGCTGTACCCCACACACAATCCCTACTTTAATATTCTCACTCTGAGATCGCACTATAGTGGGGAAAAGGGAATATTCCCTTATCCCCACTGTACTGAGATCTAAGCAACAGTTTGTTTAGTTGTACAATCTACACCACATGTTGATGTACAACTAAACCTACATGCAAACAACTGTTTGCTTACTTACCTTCTGGTGAATGTGCATTTTCTATAAAGTGTGTTCGGTGGTTTACGTTTCGGTGAAATGTGTGTTCGATGGACAGTCCTAGATCCATATATATATATATATATATATATATATATATATATCGGTCACCTTCATCTGCCTGACAGTTCATTTGCCCGACAATTGGAAAAAGGCAAGTAAAAGGTTTTTCTCCTTTTCCCCACTGTAGTGTGATCCTGGAGTTAGAATATATAGTTAGAGGGGGTGTGGAGAGCATAGCCCTTCACACTGGGGATGTGGGTGGAGAAGCCCCCCACCTACATTAGTTTTAGTGAACAATAAACAATCAAACTATACACTATAAAATCAAAGTAGGTGGGGGGCTGTGCCCCCCACACCCCTCCTAACTATATATTCTAACTTCAGGATCGCACTACACTGGGGAAAAGGAGAAAAACCTTGTAATTGCCTTTTTCCAATTGTCGAGCAAATGAACTGTCGGGCAAATGAACTGTCAGGCAAATAGGCTGCCTGAAATTTCTGTCAGGCAAATGAACTTTAGGTCAAATGAAGGGCTTGCTCACCAGCAAAAATAGTTTTGTATGATTTTTCAGTCCTTTGTAGATCAATGTCTGTGTTTGTGTTGTTTGATGATTGTCAATTATTTGTGGATTGACATTTAGTAGGTTCAAGGAGAAGTTAGGCTGATCAAAACCAAAAAGGTTCACTTGGAGATCCAAATAAGGGCGGCAAGACCGCAATGTATAAAATCCAAATGGTTTATTCAAAAAACAGTGAAATAAAGTAGATCCACTTTCTTTCGCTGTTTTTTGAATAAACCATTTGGATTTTATACATTGTGGTCTTGATGCCCTTATTTGGATCTCCAAGCGAACCTTTTTGGTTTTGGTTGTGGTTTTAATTCGTTCGCTTTCATCTCTTTTGCTGGTTGCCAGAAGTTAGGCTAATGTTTATATTTATATTTATATGTTTATATATATGCTCATAGGTGAATACTAGGCTAACTGCCCTAAAGGGTCATTTTTAAGCCTAGCCGATAACCTGAGGTCAGAACTAAACCCTGTATCTTGCATTTATGAGGTAAAGACCTTGACTATTATGCCAGAACCCCCCCCCCCCAAGGTTTCTACTAGATTAACTACCCTAAGGGACATTTTAAGCCTAGCCAATAACCTGAAGTCATAATCAAACCTTTTACTTTGTCTCTATGAAGACCTTGACCATTATGCCAAACCCTCCCTAAGTGGCAAGGTACCTCATGTGACTAATACTATTAATAGTAATGGCATATACCTGATAAATTAACACAGACCTACAGCTCCTGTTAGTTTGATGAAGACATGGAGAAGTGTACTGACTAAATGGACTGCAAGTTTACAACTGTGTAAGGTTCATAGGTTCATAGGTTCATACTAGGCTATCTGCCCTGGGGCATTTATAAGCCTAGCCCGATTGTGTTTGGCTTACGCCACCCCTTGATTTGAGTATACTGTGCCCTTTTTAAAGTTTATTTTACTGTGCCTCTGTCTAATAGTGACACGGATGTAATCCCCAGGAAAAACCTACGATTCCCCATCCACTCATCAAGATTCTTCTTGAAGAGAGTCAGTGAGGTGCTCTGCCTAACATGAATTGGAATTCTATTCCAGAGTGAAGGGAGCCTCTGGGTTATGAATCTGTCCCTCCAGCATGTTCTATTTATTTCTGTGCTGAGGTTCAAGTCCCTCGAGCACATGGCTCTAAGGGATTTAGATTTACTGAGGTGGAGCATGTCCATTAATTCTGGGTTGGACATAGCTTTATATGTCAGGCATAGATCGCCTTGAAGTAGGTGGTATGCAACTGAGTAGAGCTGGAGTTTTTTAACCGAGCAGCATATGGCATCTGTTTGAGTCCCTTGATCCTCCTGGTGAGGTACTTTTGGGGTCTTTCTAATTGCTGCAGGTGTCGGGTAAGGTACATCCCAAAGGGGCATTGTATTCTATGATGGGCCTGATGAGGGATGAATAAAGGGCACGATTACCTCTCTTGATCTAGATGTGAATCCTTTCATGATGAGGTGGGCTACGAGAAGGTCTTTCTAACCACTTTGGCAATGTGGTTGTCAAAGGAGAGATTGCTATCAACTTGGGTCCCCAGATCCCTAATTACTTTCTCTGCACTTAATGGGTTACCACCTATGTGGTAATTTGTGGGCACATTGTTTTTGCCAAAGGGTATGACTATACACTTTTTGGCATTTAGCTTTAGACCATGGCTCTGGCACCAGTTATCCGTCTCTGCGAGACCTTTTTGAAGGATGTTTGTGTCAGCTGGAGAGTCGATTATGGCACCCAGTTTGCAGTCATCTGAGAACTTGGTGAGCCATAGTCCTCCCACATTGGCCTGTACCTCAGAAAAGTAAATACCGAACAAGAGAGGTCCCAGGACAGAACCTTGTGGGACGCCACTTGTGACTGGTTTCGAGTCTGACATGGCTCCAGCAACTCTGACTCTGTGGGTTCTGTCTTTGAGCCAGTTTGCGACCCATCTTGTGACATAGGGGTTTATATTTAGGCTGGATAGTTTATCTATGATGCCCAAGTGGGGTATTGTGTCAAATGCCTTTGCAAGGTCCAGATAGGCTGTGTGGACTACCTTCCCTTCATCTATGGCCTTGGTGACTGTTTCGAAGAAGTCGACCAGGTTCAAAAGGCAGGATCTTCCCTTGACGAAGCCAAATTGGGTAGGATCTAGTGTCTGTAGGTCCCCAATGTCTTTGTTTATGAGTTCCATGATGATCCTCTCCATAGCCTTGCAGAGTAGGCTAGTCAGGCTTATGGGGCGATAGTTTCCGGGGTCCATAGAGGCGCCACCTTTGTGGAGTGGGACCACTGTTGCTGTACGCCATTCTTTGGGCACATATCCTGTAGTGAGGCTGAGATTGTACAGCAGTTTTACTTGAGGGATTAGTTCTTCTTGGAGTTCATGTAGGACGCAACCCGGGACGCCATCTGGTCCCATGGAAGCAGTGTTTTTTGCTTTGGAGAGGACGGTCTTCACCTGAGCATCAGAGATGTTTGGGAGGCTGCACTCTGCCGGGATAGATACTTGCTCTTTTGGGGGGGAGGGGGTGGAGAAGTTTGCACTGAACCTGTCTGCCAGGATATTGGCGATGTCTGTGGGTTCAGTGTATTTTTTGTCATTTAGAATCAACTCAGAACAAGTCTGGGAGTTGCATCCCAGGTTCCTAACATAACTGAAAAAAGCCTTATGATTGTCTTTAGTGTCCTGTGCAATTTTTCTCTCGAAGCTGGCCTTGGAGGATTTTATGAGGGATCATAATTTTTTGCTAGTACTGATCAGAGATGCCTTCCCTTTTAGGGATTTTGCTCTATCATGTAGTAGCTTCCTTCTTCTGTTGTACAGTTTATTTATGGCTGGGGTGCACCAGACTGGACGCCTGCCTTTGGATGATTGGGTCTTGATTTTGTTTGGGATAGCATGATCCATGCATTCCTGGAGATGTCCGTAGAATGCGTTTATATAGGATTCTGCAGTTTGGGCCGTAGTTTCCACTGGCCCTGGGGCCTTGAAGGATTCCACTTCGGTTTTGAGAAGTGTGAAGTTCGCTTTTGAGAAGTTTTTCACTGTGGTTTTCTGGGCTGGGGGTGGGGTCGGGATGTGGATATCCAGTGAAATTAATTTATGGTCTGATCTTACCAATGAGGGATATACTTCTGGTATGGAGCATAGAGTCCCCATGTTGGTAATGATCAGGTCTAGTATGTTTTCCCTCTTGTGTGAGTGGTGACTAGTTGTTCCATAGCATTTGAGTTTATAAATTCCAGGAACCTTTGGGCTAAGGTGCTGGGGCTTGAGTAATGCTCCCAGTCTATGTTTGGGTAGTTGAAGTCACCCAATATAATGGTGTTCGGAGAGATCTTCATGTTCTCCAATGTTTTCAGGAAAGCCGAGTGGGATTCCTGACTTTGAGAGGGTGGTCTGTAGGATGCTATAAACTGAAAAGCAGTCTTGCCCACTGTCAGTTGCACATGGATGGTCTCCGATACTTTGTGCAATGCCACTAACCTGGAGGTGTGGATATCCTTGATAAATATGGAAACTTCCCCCTCCTTTTGTGGTTCGGTCCAGGTTTTGCGGCCGAAAAGCATGATATGAGGTATAACCTGGTAGTGCTGGGGTGTTTTCTGGAGCCTTGAACCAGGTTTCTGTCACTGCACAGATATCGATGTTCTCCATACTGAGGAGAGCTTCGAGTGCATGCATCTTGAGGTTAAGACTTCTGACGTTTAGTTTCTTGTTCCTTGTGCTGTCTATGGAGGTGGGTTTGACTTTTGAGCCTTGCCTAAAAAAGGCACTATGGGGGTGGCAAGAGCCTTTGCCAATATCCGAAAGCCCAGGGGTGACAGGTGCAAGCCGTCCCTAGCGAAGCAACGTGGCTTGTCGAGCATGTCATCCCAGGCTGACAGACACTGGATCCCCTTTGAATGACACCAAAATTTTAGCCAATTGTTAAAATCGATCATTTTGTCTTTATACTGTGGCATCATTCTAGGTGAGGGTAAGATGCTGCTCAAGGTCAGGGTCATACCGGCCTGGGCTACATGATCAGAGAGCTCCTCTATGTCTCTTTTCATGTAGTCGAGGGAGGTACATCTCAGGTCATTCACGCCAGCATGTACAATGACTGAGTCATATTTGTACTTGCTTTGGAGTGACCTGAGTGCTTGTGTTATGTGGCAGATCCTAGCGCCCGACAGGCAGCTCACTGTGACCTTCTCTTTATTCAGCCTGGTGAGCGGGACGTCAGTGTGTCTGACAATAGAGTCACCTATTACAAGAGTATCAGGTGTGTTATTCAGCCTTAAGGGCTGTGTATGGAGAGGGATTCCTTAAAAGCAAACTACCCACAAGGTGTGTAAGGAACAGTATCAGTAAAGTATTTATTTTATTTTATTTATTTTATTTTACATTTGTTACAAAGAAAAATTACAGACACATTTAGTTATTTAGACATGATCAGTATACACACAAATTACAAGAGACATGTTTTACAGTGGTATACAAACAGTTACAGTGGAGAGAACAATCAAAAATATTAATTTTAAATAGATTTGTGGGTACAGTACATACATTGTAGATTAGCCAGTGTTTGAGATTGAAAAAAGTTGCTCTAGATTTAGTAATGTATATGTTATCCACTTGCATGATGAGGTCTTTAAAGGAGGCTTTGAATGATGTGTTTTGAATGCTAGTAGGACAGAGTTCACTTCTAGTAGTTTGCTTGATGATCTATTTTGAGGGCAGGACACTTATTGAGGAGGAAATAGCTAGAGTGAGGAGGGCAGAGCTGATTGTTACAGGGAGGTGTTGTTCAAGCCAGTGGAGGAGCTGTCTCAAAGTGTTACTATGAGTTCTTCTATAGCAATTTCAGTTAGCAGAGGCAATTCACAATTTATAAGAGTAAGGTGTTTTAGTTCAGTCAAGTTATGAGCAATTAGTTTAGATGAGATGCAAAGGGTAGATATGGTTTGAAGTTGGGAGGAGGCTGATGTTTGATTTGTTGTGAAGAAATAGAAAATGAGAGTTTGGTAGAGAGTGTTTGTTTGGGTGCATGTATTTTTTAATAGTTAAGCTTAAGCTATTGGGGTTGTGTGGAGTCACGGTTATCTCATGATAATTAGTTATTGCCAATGGTTTTGTTGAGTATAGATAGTGTGGAGTAGACAGTGAATTGAATTGTAGACTGTTTTGTTAGAATGGGATATTTTCATAATTTTTAGTTTATTCATAATTGAGCTTTAGTTTGGTTGTTTCTAGTCATAATGTTTTGTCTAGTTGTTTTGGATGTAGGAGGTTTGCAGTGCTGTGGGAAGAGTAGATGCATGCCCCGAATAGGGAGTGATGGATGCATGCTGTGGTGGTATGTGAGGTCATTTAGAAAGTGTGACTGCATAGTACATAGTTATAGAATGCTGTGGGGAGAGAGAGAGTTTTCCCATTGACTGAATTGGTACCTGTCAGTTAAGTAGCTTTGGAACCAGGTAAGCTTCTAGCTTTGGAACAGGGTAAAGGTTTTAGTTTGTTTAGCAGGATTTGGTGTGAGACTGTGTCAAATTTGGAACAGAGTAAAAAAAAGATACACTGTACAATCTTGTTTTTTGTTGTTTAGCAAAGTGCTTCTTTTGCAGGCCTTCGCTTTACTGTGTCTGTAAAAAGGAGGAAGCAGAGGAGAGTACTATGGGAGGGTGACGCAGTACTGTGAAGGTGACTGGAAGTTGGACAGGATGTTGCAGCATCTGGGGCATGGATGCATTGAGAGGGGATGCATGGGTTCTAGGATATTTTTAAGGGGGAGAGAGTTATTAAATTAGTTTGAGGTCATAGTGGTCAGTGGGGGTTTAACAATGGGTATAGTCTTATTTTTCAGAGTTATTTTCAAGCTTTTTTCTGATTCGTTTACAAGCTGTTTTATGAGAGTGAGCAATAATAGTTTTCAACAATTGATGAAAATTGCTGAGAGTAGGTAGGCTAGGTATGATGGCTGGCTGTTTGTGAGAATGCTTGATTGTTTTGGTGGAAAGCTGTTTTTGTGTTGGTTTTGGAAGCTTGTATTTGTGTTTTTTGGTGTTGAGGAATTTGATGTGTTGGGGGTATTAGTGTTATTTGTGTCCCGGGATACTTTGAAGGAACTGTCATGTGAACTAGAGTTAAGTGATTATGTGTTTGGGTGGGATTTAGTTTTTGGTGGGTTGTTTTGGGTGGATTCTTTGGGTTGGTTGTGAGTTGGTTTTACATTTTCCATGTTGTTGTGGGTTTTGTTGGTATTTAGTTTGTAATGTTTTGTAGTAGGATTTTTGTCCATCCTAGTGCTTTTTTTTTATCCTATTTTGTTTTGTTTTTTAGTTAGGGCAGTGGCAGTGTTTTATTTTTTTAGGAGTTGTTCTTTTGTGACTTCATTTTTCAGCTTGTTGTAGACTTTTTACTCTTTGATTTTTTTGGTTGGTTTCTTGATTTCTTTATGTTTGTTGACAACATTGTTCAGGTTATGCTAATGGTTGGTTTTGTTGTAGTTTACAGCCTGGTCAAGTGGGAGTATTTAGGGGGGGTCCAGTCACCTTTTTTTGAGAAGTTTTTGTATATAGTAGGAGATTTTTTTTTTTTTGTGTTTCTCTATATTGTTATATGTTTTGCATATATTATTATGCTGTGGTCAGTGTATAAAGTGTATACTGCCTGTGAGATAAGGTGGTGTGGTTGGACCCTGTGGGTGGAGCCAATGGGTTGCTAGTTAGACCCAGTCAAGGATGGATTCCTTACTGGATTTATCACACCTAGCCATGGAGATTTATTAGATTACTTGGTGGTTCTTTATTAGATAGATTGGTGGTTAGGTTGAAGTCCCAGAAATAAGGGTTTTTGATAGTGCTAGAATAAGGGTTTCAAGTCTTCAAGGCTAGGCTAGGTGGTGTAAGGTGAAATTATACAAAGTCTTATAGATGAGTGAAACCTTTTTAGGGTGAGTTTGATGTTGAGATAAATATATCCTTAATTATTGGGGGGAGGTGAGGAGTTTTATTGGGGAGATTAAGTTTTGGACTTTGAGAGTAAGGCAGTTCCACCTAGTTACGTGTTGTGTAGAGGCAGCTAACCCCTTTTGTCTGGTCTAGGAGAACTTCTGAGTTATCTTATTTTATTATTTATTGTTGTTTTTTTAGCTCTTTTCTAAAGGGGAGAGTTATGCTATTGTGGCCTGAGTTCAAGTATTTTATTTTTGTGGCCTCTCTAATATTTATTTATTTATTAAAGAGATGGTTGGTTGCTGTTGTTGATTTGATTTGCCTAGATCGGTTTAGGTTGGAATTAAGCTTATGTTCTGGAGGAGCAGTTTGTGTGTGTGTTGTGTTTTTGTGTTGGAGGGGGGGCCTTGGGGCCTGTGGATATGTTGACTTATGGTGGATATGGAAAGTACAGTGAGCCTGAGTTATGTTGGAGTTTGGTGAGATTGAGAGTGCAGGAGATTGAATTAGTATTGTGTTTTAGGAAGATGAATGAGAGCAGGCTGTTTATTTCTAATATTGTCGTCGTGATATTTAAGTAAGTGTGTGTAATTATCTGTGTGGTGTCTGTGTGGTGTCTGGCAATGTTGTGCTATGTAGTGTTAGTTAGGATATTGCTAGAGTGATAACTTGTGGTGCTGTAAAGAATTATGAGAAGACAGACTAGATTTAATTGTGTGATAGTCATGGTTATACCTGAGTCATCAAGTGAAAGGAGTGTAGATAATTTAATATTAGCTGAAGATAGTAAACATTGGTATACAGGAGAGGTAACCTGGATGTTGCTATGACTTAAGGTGAGCTACCACAATGTAGAAACCTGATCCGGCAACATGAAACATCTATGTGGATTTGGACATGCCAACATACAAATACGCACAGGCAACACCCCCCCCACACACACACACACCAAAGCATACACATAAATATTTACATACACGCTCAAGAATCAGCATGTATCCATGCACATACACTTGCACATATGTGCACTCACATGAAAATGAAGTTATTTATTAATTCATAGAGTATTCCTCTGCATTATGATGCTACAGTAGTGTTGCATTTGACTGTATCCTGTTTGTGTATATACACACACACACACACACACACACACACACACACACACACACACACACACACACACACACACACACACACACACACACACACACACACACACACACACATGCCCCCCTCCCATAGATACACACACACACACACACACACACACACACACACACACACACATGCCCCCCTCCCATAGATACACACACACACACACACACACACACACACACACACACATACACACACACACACACACACACACACACACACACACACACACACACACACACACACACACACACACACACTCACAGAAGCACTCTCACATGGCTTCATTACACATTCATGAAATCTAACCTTACAAGGCATTAACTTCCTGCATTATTACAAATCCCCAAGGATGTCTCCCATTGTTTTACCTGGCCAGTAAGAGTGTTACCACTCCCATTAAGTATTGTCACCCTTTTCAGGTATTTCTCTTTCCCCATGTTTGTGTGACAGTGGAGTTAGAATGTATAACTATGGGGTATGAGGTGAATACATATTCAAGAAAAAGGCATCCATATCTAGTTGTCGACATTCATGTTTATACATCTGGATTAAAATAAAGTATTTATTAGTCCATAGTGTAAACATCTACATTAAAATGACAGTGTGCTAGCCATCTGTTTTTTATAACTGTCCCATTTGTATAACATAACATAGAGACCATCCAACGTATAGATGGTATTTACAAACAGAACTAATGTCTGCACCTAGAGAAATGCATTGCTACAACCCTGTGTAAACAAAGGTAAATAGTGACTGTTATTTATTTTATTTTATTTTATTTTAGCTAACTCGTTAAGTCTACCTGTCAGAAACTTTTCTTTTAAACAGCAATATGGTTGCACACTTTAGTTAAGTGACTTCTTGTGTGCCAGAGAGTTTGTAAGGAAAAAAAACAGTAGAAACCAAACAGAAAGCACCTAGAAGTACCACTGAAAAAAATGTGTAGCTGAATATGTAAATTATTGATGCATAAGTGTAAAAGCAGTAAAGGTAGTTATATATTTTCAGTATATACAGAACTCCCCTATAAACTATAAAAATAGGAATTACATTAAATAGAGGTAACAAGGACCAATAAAAGATGCTACAAGATGTGATAAGGGGCTGTGCAAACTGACACTTTCATCTATTCAGAAAAAGAAAATAAATGTAGATCGGGAATAAATGCCACCAGCACCAGTGCTGGTAAGCAACCAAAATGGCAGGTATTAGGGATGACCTTTAATAATTATGAGTGGGAGTGATCAACACTCTAATGATGTCAGTAAGATTCAAGATTAAGATTTAGGTAAACAGCAGGACTAGAGGCCGAGTCCAAAATGAAGAAGTCCTGTCTGTACCAGTGTCAGCTCATGCTAGTGGAATTTCATTGTGTTATCATATGAAGGCAGGGAAAACAGGCTGCCTATGAAATATGGAAGAGAGAGGCTATATCGAGCCTTCTGGTGAAAAGGATGCTACAGCCAGTGAGGAAAAACAACTTGACTGATGTTTGTTTGTTGTAGCAGACAGTCAGGATCTGCTGCCCAGGAGCTGATTGCTGACCTAATGAACAACCAACTTTTGGTACATATTGTCTGCTTATCTGGATACTTGGGCTGAGCTTCCAGGGTCAGATATTTTAACTTCTGGAGCCAGTTTTGGTGAAACCTGCTGACCACACTACCACTTGAAATCTGCTTCCAAAGTAGTATTGAGTAATAGCTACCAAATCGTGCAATGAGCCCTGCATCCCTGCAATCACACATAAGTAGACAAGCTTACAGTTCTAAGAAATTATTAGGTGAAACACATGCTAAGAACCTGCTTCCCAGAACATGGGTGCCTCAGGCTCTAACATTAACCTGAGTTCACTCTGTGAAGACAAAGTGGTGTTTAGCAAAGTGTAATCTGAACATTGCAATTCCCCGACTTACTCAAGCCTACAAACTATTTTTTGTATATTTACAGTTCACATTCATATCTCCTTATGGTGTCCAGACCTTTTGGGGGTTTGACTTCTTTAACTAAGTGACTTACCAACTAAAATATATGGCATGACAAAGGGCAAGAAGGTATTAACAACATGACACTAGAACTGTTAGTCTAACATGTCCTGCAATGGAGAAATTAATCTTTGTTTACCACTTACTATTCATATTTTCATATTTATGTTCATATTTTCATAACTGAGAGATCTACATTTTATTAAGGTACATGGAGTAAAACACCAATATGGGAGACAGTACAATTCACTGTCATTGCTTGTTTATATTACATTATAACAGAAATATTGGTAGTTTGTTAGTAAGTATGAAAATAAACAATATTTCTATATGTAATACTTCAAAAACCAAGGGACATAGAAAAGTGTTGCATGACATTAGGTGAAACCTTAGATGTTATTGAAGAAAACTGTCTTTGATATTTGCACTGTATGTTGCATATCTTGAGAGATATCCAGTGTTATTTGTATTATTTATACAATTAAACATGTTTTCATATTGCTGTAAATATCTCAATAAACATCCACTTACAGTGGAATTTCTTGCTGTCGCGTGAAAGCTTATGTCTGGCTAACAAAAATGTTCTAATAATATATTTCTAGGTTATACAGTTTTCAAGATATGAAAATTTGTGAACATTTAGAAAAATATTATTTGGGGGTTGTGTGCATTATAATTTATTACAGTATTTATGGAAAACACTATGAATGCACTGACTATTACCACTGTAAAGAATGTCTTACTGATAATATTGCTATTTGTACAGTTTTAATAGTTTTTATTGTTCACAAAACATTTACATTTGTTTATATTATGCTTTTTTAAGTTTATCTTTAATAAAATGCTCTAGAATGCAAGATGTGTGTAGGCTGCTTAAAGGTGTGACATTCCACACCACATAGGTGTTAATGAGTTATGTAGCAGAACAAATGAGAAAAGCTAAATATAAAGATCATTTACAAAATGTGAATAGAAACCCAGAAATGTAACAGAAGTCATAGGAAATACCACCCTGGTGTAAAGGAGGGGACACATACAAGGAAGACCTGTCAGTCTGTGAAACGTAACATCTGAAATATCCAGAAGAGCATAAGACATGCCTCCTGAAATCCTAAAGGAAGAAGGATCTTGTTAAGAAATTATAGGTAGGGTGCTATAACTGCTAAAATGATAGGAAAACCTGACATGTATGGAGGGAATCAAGCCAACTTGGGAAATGTTTCTGTGCGGGTGAGATCCACTACATATGAGAATCCTCTAAGCATGTTAAACAACCAAATTATCCAAGAACCTGTCTCTGCAAACAGAGTTGCAGTGCTTTTAATTCCCATCATTAAACAGTGTGGACTCCCCAAAGTATACTGCTATTTTTTGCTATCATGGGTAGAGTAGAGTAGAGTAGGAAAAGCCAGCTGTACCATAAAGACAGTGAGGGATGGGTCTATGGCAACAGATGCTAAATAAAAAACAAAAGTAAAGGGAACCAGAAAATATACGAAAAAAACCAAAACTTCGTGAAACACCAAGAAGTCGGGAGAAGGCAGGCAGCCAGTAACGTGGTAAAAACGCACAATAAGTTGTACAAAAAGTACGCGTATTAACATTTAACAAGTTTATTAAGACAAGCCACGTTTTCGTCTCTCTGAATGAGAAACTTCTTCAGAAAATAGTAAAAAATGTAACACTGGAACTATTTAAAAGTTCCGCCCAAAGGGTGAACACAACAATTACCCTATCAGCAACACTAACGTTTTTAAAGGTACAGCTGGACAAACCTGATCAAGTGAAACAGTATTACTTGTGAGTGTTTCTATATATCTGGAAAGATATATATATAGAAATAAAATAAAATCAAAATCCCTAACACAGTAATCAAATTGAAACTGGGTTATGGAATGTAATGTGACATTTACTCCTTGGTGAAAGTGATAGTGCACTAACAAGTGCGGATATTAAAAGAGTATAAATGTTAAAAAGTGTTTAAAAATATATGTTAAAAAAATTATTACATTAGATCATCTCCCACATATAATATCCAGAAGTGCTTGTAGATGGGTATAAAAATAATAAAAGTATTATCTCAAACAACTCTTCAGTTTCAGTAGACAAGTGATGTTACAATTGTCGTTTAAACCCGGGACACAAAATGCATTTAACAAAAGTTGCCATTCTAATTCACGACATTCTAACTGAATGGAAACTGGACCTCCCCTAATATCCCAAACTACTTGGTCTATAGCTAAGAAATGGAACAAGTGGTTAGGATTAGCATTCACATATTTTGCTAAAGCATTGTCACTCTTGTTTTTAGAAATAGCATAAGTGTGCTCGTAGATTCTGTCCCGAAATCTACGATCAGTTTTTCCTACGTAAAAAGCATTACAGCATATGCACATAGCTAAATAAATTATACTAGTAGAGTTACATTCAAGTTTATGTTTGATATAAAATTTCTTGCTGTCTACCTGGAAGTGATTACTTCTTTTTACATGTTTGCACATTCTACAGAAACCACAAGGAGAGGACCCACAAAATCTATTACCTGTCCTGGGTTGTTTACATTCAAGAAGGCTTTTAAGATTAGGGCCTCTCCTGTAAATGATCGTTAGAAAAAGACCAATTCTCTCTATGAGAGTACAGTCTTTTAACAGTAAATGCCAATTCTTAAATATTAGTAATGTAATACGTTCACTTTCATTATTGAAAGAAGTAATGAAACTGTGCTTGTAGTGCTGGTCTGCAGATTTAGCAGATTTAGCAGTCACTCCAAGGGTTGCCGAATTAGCTAGGTCAGAGGAGAGGACACTACTCAGGAGGTGTGAATCGCTGTTAGGTTCAATGGTGGAAATTGACTCAAGATTATAACTATAACTATCTTTCCAAACTAAAATGGGACTAAGTAGTCCTGCCTCTCGTTTATTTCTAACTTCTACTGTTAAATCATGTACTAGATATACCAGGTAGCCCCTATTTACGAACATGTTCTCTAGTAAATTGCATTCGGCAAAAAAGTCAGAGTCTGTGGAACACATCCTAGCTGCTCTGACTAATTGACCCTTTACAATAGAATGTTTCACGTTTCTGTCTGAAGGGATGAGCACTAGAAAAGTGTAAAAATGAATTACAGTACATTGGCTTCCTGTAAATACTAGAACATAATCTGTTATGAGGAGTTCTAGTAAGTTTAACGTCTAAATAGTCAATACTAGATATGCCAAAGTTATAAGTGAATCGGAGAAACGTGGTAGTAGGGTTAAGGTAGTCTAAAAAGCTAGCAGCATCCACACTATTACCTCTAAAAATGACAAGGATGTCATTGAGGAATCTTGTGTAATACAGCAAAAGGTTAGAAATTTCTGGTTTGTCTAAGATAAAAAGTTTTTCCCAGTAAACAACAAATAAGTTGGCAAGACTTGCACCACAAGGGGAGCCCATGGCTACCCCTTGTTTCTGCAAGAAATACTGATTGTTAAAAGTAAAAAAGTTATTAGTCAAGATAATGTCAAGGAGCTCTGAAACAACATAAATGTCATTATTCGGAGCGTTCATTTCCTTCAACATTAGAGAAACTCATTCAATTGCTTCCATATGAGGAATGAAAGTATATAAGTCGACTACATCGATTGTCAAGAAATTTGAGTCATGGTCAATAGACAAGTTGTTAAGGCTCTCTAAGAGTGACCATGAGTCTTTACATACTTGTGGAATCCTTTTCAAATATTTTTGTAGTATGGAGTCGACTACTTTTGCACAAGGGTATGTTAAGGATGTTCTGCCATCGATGAGAGGTCTCATCGGTGGGTTTAAAATATCCTTGTGGATTTTGGGGATCCCAAACATAATAGGTAACTTTGGGAACGGTATATTGATGTAATTATAAGTGTCTAAATCAATTTTTGATTCAATGAATAAATCTCTAAAATAGCTTTTCACTCTACTCAAAGCTATGTTATATTCATTGAGTGACACTTTAGAGTAAGCCGTATTGTCTAAAACCACCTCCATTTTATTGATGTAGTCATTCAATTCAAAAATAACTAAACCTCTCCCCTTGTCTGGTTTAATGCACAGAACCAAATTAGATCTAATCAGGTTCAGTGCTTGAATTTGGTCATTGCTAGTGTTGTTGACTCTAGGAAAATGACCTAATTTGCGTGTGTGTGCAATTTCTCTAATATCGAGTTCACAAACACTTTCAAACACATGAAATAAAGGATGCAGGGGCTGGCTGAAAGTACTTGAAGGTTTAAAAAGAGAGTGGGATGTGTCATTGTTACCTAACAAAAAAGAAAGGTTTAATTTCCTAACAAAACATTTCAAGTTAATCAAAGTCTTAGCAAGGTCCATACTGTAACTGGGAACAAAGGTGTTACCCTTTGCTAAAAGTTCTACTAAGTCTGAGTCGACAGTAATTGAAGAAAAGTTATAGATATTAAAATCACTGTTAATGTTCTTCAAAATAGTCAATTTAGTTGAATCACAAGATGAAAAAAAGGCATTCATCTCTTTCTCCTGTTGTTCCAAGGTTTGTTCCTCTGGTTTCGAGATCTTTGTGGTTTCGGTAGGTTCTTGGGTTTGGTACCTGGGTGAAAAACCTGTTGCTGGGCGTGTTGGTTAATGTCTTGTACAGGCTGGTGGTTATTATTGTGATGGTTACTACCATTGTTAATAGATTGTAGTCTTTCACTACGCCTTAATGGTTCTGTACCTTGCATATTGTTGACCGTTGTGCCTGAATGAGCTTCATTAGGACAGTCTAAGTTAGTAGAAGCATGTGGAAGATTATGATTGATCAAGTAATTATTGCTATTCCACACTTGCGCCACATGTGGTTTAGGATAGGCTGTCCCATTAGAAAAGGCTAGTCGGTCTCTTTTTAGTTTCTTTATTTTATTAATTTTAAGTTTACCCAGCAACTGGTCGATGCTGGAAAAAACTCTCTCATAATCAAATCTGTACCTAGGAAAATCAACATTAACTTTTATGACCTTATCCAACTCGTCCACTTCAGTATAATACAGTCAATTTGAATGGAATAATGTTTGATCATACATTCCATTAGTGAAAAACCAAAGGAGTTAAACAAGCCAAGAAGTTCCTTATGGAAAGGGGACTCAGGTATGAGCCCTGTTGGAAACTGGTGGTAGCGTAGACCCTTTGGAACTAGTTTTTCAACTAAGCACTGTTTGAAATAGATTACTTCAAGTTGTAGTTTTTTTAACTTTAAAAGTTTAAAGTCTAAGAGTTTTAGTTTTTCTGAAATAATCTGTGTACTCACTGGTGAAGATGTAGGTGTTGAGGCCGGTCGATCCAAGTTTAGGGTGAAACCTGTAGTTAAACGACCTGTATTGTTCACTCATTCCAAAAACGATGGAATGCCAATAAGCCCTGTACCATCCTCCTGGTTGCTCGTGATTGTAGGATTAGTCTCAGGCTGACGAACAGGTTGACCCAGCGGGAATGGAGATGAACTGGAACTCAATCCCGCCTGTTCGCTGTCCATACTGTTAGGCATTGCACCATTTTGTAATTTATAATGAACTAAATGTGCTTCGCTCTTAGAAGCTACTTCTCTGTGTCTCTTATCCATTAAGTCTAAGCGACTTGAAAGTGTATCAATACGTTCAGTCAACAAGCTTAAAGTAACGGTTAACTGTGACAGTTCTGTTTGGTTAACTGAACCAAAAAGATTTGGACTCGTTGGGCTGCCAGAAACCCCTGCCGCTAAAGTAAACAAACAAATAAACGAAAAAAACAAAACTTTGTGAAACACCAAGAAGTCGGGAGAAGGCAGGCAGCCAGTAACGTAGCAAAAACGCACAATAAGTTGTACAAAAAGTACGCGTATTAACGTTTAACAAGTTTATTAAGACAAGCCACATTTTTGTCTCTCTGAATAAGAAACTTCTTCAGAAAATAGTAAAAAATGTAACACTGGAACTATTTAAATGTTCCGCCCAAAGGGCGAATACAACAATTGCCCTATCAGCAACACTAACGTTTTTAAAGGTACAGCTGGACAAACCTGATCAAGTGAAACAGTATTACTTGTGAGTGTTTCTATATATCTGGAAAGATATATATATAGAAATAAAATAAAATCAAAATCCCTAACACAGTAATCAAATTGAAACTGGGTTATGGAATGTAATGTGACATTTACTCCTTGGTGAAAGTGATAGTGCACTAACAAGTGCGGATATTAAAAGAGTATAAATGTTAAAAAGTGTTAAAAAATATATGTTAAAAAAATTATTACATTAAATCATCTCCGACATTTAATTGTGTCCCAGGTTTAAACGACAATTGTAACATCACTTGTCTACTGAAACTGAAGAGTTGTTTGAGATAATACTTTTATTATTTTTATACCCATCTACAAGCACTTCTGGATATTATATGTGGGAGATGATTTAATGTAATAATTTTTTTAACATATATTTTTTAACACTTTTTAACATTTATACTCTTTTAATATCCGCACTTGTTAGTGCACTATCACTTTCACCAAGGAGTAAATGTCACATTACATTCCATAACCCAGTTTCAATTTGATTACTGTGTTATGGATTTTGATTTTATTTTATTTCTATATATATATATATATATATATATATATATATATATATATATATATATATCTTTCCAGATATATAGAAACACTCACAAGTAATACTGTTTCACTTGATCAGGTTTGTCCAGCTGTACCTTTAAAAATGTTAGAGTGTTGCTGATAGGGTAATTGTTGTGTTCACCCTTTGGGTGGAACTTTTAAATAGTTCCAGTGTTACATTTTTTACTATTTTCTGAAGAAGTTTCTCATTCAGAGAGACGAAAACGTGGCTTGTCTTAATAAACTTGTTAAACGTTAATACGCATACGTTTTGTACAACTTATTGTGCGTTTTTGCTACGTTACTGGCTGCCTGCCTTCTCCCGACTTCTTGGTGTTTCACGAACCAGAAAATATGGCAGAATAGTACTTTATTCAAAATTTGGTCAACAAGTCTATGATTAAACAAAGGCGGAAAACAAACAGAATGTTCCATCCAGTATTTTGATGGAAACCTGAATTTATCTTGTAAGTACATTAACCAATTGCCAAAAGCCATGGCTTGCGATCAGTATCTGATTATGCTAATTGTCTAGTGATGGAGAAAACCATAGGTTCATAGGTTCATAGGAGATTACTAGGCTGATGGCCCTAGGGCCCTTACAAGCATAACCAAGTCCAACTCTTATTCCTTTAAAGGTCTAGAGATATGGTCCATGTTATAAGCAGATCTAAATCAGTACTAACTGCCCCTCTCCAAGAAGGACACAGGTGAAACCCCTGGGGTGAATTTGCAGTTTCCCATCCAGTCTTCCAAGTTACACTTAAAAAGGGTTAATATCGGGCTCTGTTTAACCTGTATTGGAAGTTTATTCCAGACAAGAGGTAATGTCTGAGAGACATATCTGTCAGTCCTGTTAATGTCACATGCTAGGCTAAGGTCCCTAGAGTGAGTGAATCGTGTACCATTTGAGTTACAAATGTGCAACATTTCCATTAAGGCAGATCACTGTATGCAAGGCATAGGTCACCTCTGAGTAGCCTATACGATACAAAGTATAGTCACAGTGATTTCAGTCTGTCCACGTAAGACGCGTTGTAGACCCTGAATTTTCTTTATGAGGAACCTATGAGCTCACTTCAGTTGTTGCAGGTGCCTCTTTAGGTACATACCAAAGGGAGCATTGTACTCTATTATTGGCCTGATAGGGGAAGAGTACAGGGGGGTTATAACCTCTTTTGTTCTGGAAGCTATGCCCTTGCTTATGAGGTGAGCAATGTAGAAGGTCTTCCTTACCACAGTGGAGACATGGTGATCAAAAGTAAGGTTGCTGTCAACCTGTGTGCCCAAGTCTCTCATCACTGATTTAGATCTCAGGGTGATGCTATTAATATGGTAATCTGCAGGGGCTTCACCTTTGCCAAAGGGGATAATAATGCATTTTTTTGGATTGAATTTAAGACCATGACATTGGCACCAGTCATTGGTTTGCGTAAGTCCTTCTTATAGAATGTTGGCATCATTGCGGTCACAGTGACAGCTCCCAGTTTGCAGTCATCAGCCACAGGCCTTTTGTTTTTGCCTGTACTTCTGATGCTTTTACTTTTGCCTGTACTTCTGAGGCTTTTACTTTTGCCTGTACTTCTGAGGCTTTTACTTTTGTCTGTACTTCTGAGGCTTTTACTTTTGCCTGTACTTCTGAGGCTTTTACTTTTGCCTGTACTTCTGAGGCTTTTACATTTGTCTGTACTTCTGATGCTTTTACTTTTGCCTGTACTTCTGAGGCTTTTACTTTTGCCTGTACTTCTGAGGCTTTTACTTTTGTCTGTACTTCTGAGGCTTTTACTTTTGCCTGTACTTCTGAGGCTTTTACTTTTGCCTGTACTTCTGAGGCTTTTACATTTGTCTGTACTTCTGATGCTTTTACTTTTGCCTGTACTTCTGAGGCTTTTACTTTTGCCTGTACTTCTGAGGCTTTTACTTTTGTCTGTACTTCTGAGGCTTTTACTTTTGCCTGTACTTCTGAGGCTTTTACATTTGCCTGTACTTCTGAGGCTTTTACTTTTGCCTGTACTTCTGAGGCTTTTACTTTTGTCTGTACTTCTGAGGCTTTTACATTTGTCTGTACTTCTGAGGCTTTTACATTTGTCTGTACTTCTGAGGCTTTTACATTTGTCTGTACTTCCAGAGAAAGAAAACTGTCAAAATGGAAAGTGACTTCTGTAGATGCTGGTGTAGTTTGTGTTTTAGAACAAGGCTTAGAAATGTATAAAGAAAGGTAACCATTTGAAATGTCAGGACCACTACAGCGAGTCCTGAAACGTGGAGACGAAATGGCCGAAAGAAAGGACTTACATACCCTAAATCCTTGATGCCATTTCTTGGAATATTCCCTTTTATCCAAGGTACAGAGATCTTGGAGTTGGTATATATAAGTTTTGGTGGTACTGAGGTGTAAGAGAACAAAAAGAAGATGAAAGGACAAGAGCGATTTTTAAGATTTTCTCTTCTCCTGTGTTTTGTCTTTTTTTTTTTCCATCTTGTCGGCACTCATCATTTCAAATGCTGACATTTCAGTAAGGAGCCACAAAGAAATCAATGCAATCTTAATGGTCTCAACAAAAAAGAAGAACATACAATACAGAGGAGTCATGAAAGTAAATTGAGAGAAAAAGAAAAAATAATAACAGAACATCAGGAGATTTACCATAACATACTGAAAAAGCAATGGTGATTGCTCCATCAGAAATCATTTGCTTGACCTTGTTAAGTCAAAAGCGATGTTTATGTAAGACATGCATGCATCTTTAGTAGTTTTACCCTTCCCAATGCTGTGCATTTATGGTGTTGGTATAAATAAGTATATAGATATGCAGTCTTGACCCCTACAATGTGAGGATCTTGCCCCCTTTCAAAAAATTATTTCAGTCTATGCAACTGTGTTGTGTGTTATGCAGCAGTTTTATCTATTATAATTGTCAAAGCAGTTTTTTGGCAATCTTATTTTGACTTAATATAACAAAAGCCTAAAGGACAAGAAATAATGTGTACTATACTACTACTGCGCTATCTTCTCTATGCAACACATGTAAGAGGAAACGCAGTGCAGTTTCGCTGATCAGCAGTTTAAAACTTTAATTTGCAGTTCTGATGAAGCCTATGTGAGTTAGATGAAAGTGCTTAACTCTTCAATGTCAGTCTGTAACACAGACGAAAAGTTCTCGTTTTTTATTTCATTTATGTGTGTGTAAGTTGTTTTTCGCAAATTAAAGTTTTAAACTGCTGATCAGCGAAACTGCACTGCGTTTCCTCTTACATGAGTTGCATAGAGAAGATAGCGCAGTAGTAGTATAGTCCATTTTGTTCCAACGTTGTATGTGTTTCGGAAGAACTAATATGTAGTTTAAGTAAGTCATAGTGCTCATTGACATAAAATACTAAAAAGGGATTGAAAAATCTGAAGAAAGAAATCCTCATTGGAGGATAGAAACTTCAAAAAAACCTGTAAGATAAAGTAATTCAAATATATGTATATGTATATATATATATATATATATATATATATGTGTGTGTGTGTGTGTGTGTGTGTGTGTGTGTGTGTGTGTGTGTGTGTGTGTGGATCACCTTTAATAGACCAAACGTTCGATTTACCAACAACTGAAAGAGCAAGACCAGTTCACCAACAAGATATATCACCGACAGTGCACTTTTCCGACACCTGATTGGCCGACAACGATGTTAGAAATATCACAAAGGTAGTGGAATCCCAGAACGAGTGTCCATGATGTGAAAAATGGTGGAAGTGCCATCACCAGGACCAGGAGTGGTTGGAAAGGCCTACCCTGTAATGCACTCGCAAAGGGGGAAGGAGAAGTTGCAACTAGAAGGCTGCCTGTGCCATTTAGAGCACAGCAAATGTAACAAGTGCTATTGGGGATGTAAGGAGAAAAAAGTCTTACACTGTAAGGGCAGAGCGGTAACCATCAAAGGCTCTGATGGAGAGGAATTACTCAAAACAGTCGACCATGACCATAGTGCGTATCCCAGTGATATTGAGCAGTATAAAGTGTTTAATGAAGTGAAGGTGTGTTCTCAGTACAGCAGAGACATCCCATGTTCTATTGTGGAGGATGCATTAGCGTCCATGTTCACTGCTGCTGTCCATAATATACCAGATAGAAAGGCCCTACTACAGAGAATAGGCAGGGTGCATAGAAAATATCAGTTAACTCCATGTGGGTGTGAGCTCACG
This sequence comes from Protopterus annectens, assembly GCF_019279795.1. NCBI lineage: Eukaryota > Metazoa > Chordata > Ceratodontiformes > Protopteridae > Protopterus > Protopterus annectens. Next base: position 322,518,511 of record NC_056732.1, on the reverse strand, counting down.
CTGATGAGCATAGACTGAGGAAAGGCTGTTTTGTGGCAAAGCACATGGTGGACACATCCACTGAAACCATAGTATATGCATTTACCACAGTAACTAACCTGTCAGACCTTAGCAGAGTCACAATCTGGATGATGGATGGCACTTTTTTCAGAAAGGGGTTACATGTCAGCAGCTATACAGTATCCATGGCTTGCTAAAGTTTGGGTTGTACAGCAAGATTATACCCCTGTTCTATGCTCTCATGACTAAGAAATCACTCAAGTGTTATAACTACCTGTGGCATGCATTATTCAGTCTATTGGCAGAACATAACTTTGAATGAAATGTGAAGTACATTCTGTGCGATTTCGAGATAGCTGCACTGAAAAGTATTAGGCTGAATTTCTCCAATGTTCAGTCCAAAGGGTATTTATTTCACTTTGGACAGAACATATGGAGGAAAGTACAAGGTCTGGGTCTTGCCTCCATGTACAACACTGATATGCGGTTCCAGTTGTCCATTAAGTCCTTAGTTGCCCTAGCCTTTCTGCAAGAAGAAGAAGAAGTCATACACACATTTGAGTTGGTAAGGGACAGTATATCTGAAGAAGGTTGTGAACTTGTGAAGTATTTTTCTGATTATTATGTGCATGGTAGGCTGCGAAAGTTATACACCCAGACAACCACTTCTATGCAGTTTCCTCCCTTATTCCCAATAAAGTTTTAGGAATGTATCTGAACTGAATCAGTTATTCTTGCCCTGGACTCAGAACTCGTGGAAGTTTGGCACCGGAGACTGAAGTGCTTATTGGAAAGTACGGCTACTGATCTAGATGCAATTATGTGTGCTTTAAGTTGGGAACACGACCACATTGATGAGTTGAGGGTGCGTATGGCAACTGGCGTGCCTCCATCACCTAAGAAACAGGGGTTAGTGGAAAGACATAGTCACTTTCAGCAAGTACTGCTGAATAGAGGTGAATATACAGCTCTGGAGTTTGTTAAGAGCATAGCATGGTTACTGAAAATGTAACGTCAGTGAACTGCTTCAGACTGATTGCTTTGGACTGACTTTGTGCTGGGTTTTCCGGCAGTGGGACATTTGCCAATGGTCATGTATGGTGGGATGTTATCTTGAGTATGGTAATTCATGGTGGGATATTGTCTTGAGTATGTATTTGTCACTGTGGGTTTAAGGAGCTATGCACTTCCCCGGTGATTTACCTGACGGTGTATAGTAGTTAAGAATAAAAAGTAAGAACAATGACAGTGTGAACAGGCATGATATTATGGACAACATTATTTTGCCACTAGAATTTGACATTAAAGATGTAAGAGAATTAATTCATTTGGGAGCTGAAAATGTCTGTGAAGTGACATTTGAAAGCTTTAATGTGCTGGAAAAAATTATAAGTGAGACTAAAAAAAAATACAGTAGCACAGTAAAAAGACTATTTATTTCAGGGCTTGGCCTACAACAAAAAATAAAACAAATGTAGACTTAGGACTTAAAATATAGATAAGCATGAATTAAAAACATTTGTCTTTCACTATGTAGTAAAGTACATGAAGTTAAAAAAATTTGATGAAAGAAATTAATGAACTGGAGATGGGATGTATGGGTGACAATGGATGTTAAGGATGGGAAAATTCAACATATTTAAATACAAAAATTATGAATGGCAAGAAGATATTTTTTCAGTATTGGGTTCAACCTAAATCATGTTATTTTTCTGTGGATGAAAATCATTTGATATAAGACAATAACAGCTAGTGGGGTTTGACTTTATTGGCCTGAATATATCCACAAAGACTTAAAAAGAAAAAGTAAAAAGTCATTGATGTTCAGAAGTCATGTAGCTGAAACACTTGATGTCCTTAAGGGGTCATTTGAATATATCCCATGGGCCCTGTTACAGGAGTTATAAGGTATCACACAGTGAAAGCACTAGCTTGGTTAGGTTTTTCTTGTAGTTTTAAAAAGACTGTAACAAATGAAGGTGTCGTCAATCTGCTGAGATTGGACATATACCAGCTTGTAGAAAATGTACAGAATTTGGACACTTCTTGTTCAACTGTCCCATATTAGTAAAAAAGAAAGCATAGATAAAGAGGAAAACCCAGAAAAAAATAAACAGTAGAAAGTATTATTACAGAAGATGTTGAAAGAGAAGGTGAATTGGTGAAGATGGTACTAAAGAAAAAGTAGAGATAGAAGATGTAGTTAACAAAGAAACAACAGTTCAAAGTGAGGTTATTAATATGCAGGAAGAAAACAGATTTGCACTTTTAGAAAGTGAATATGAAGAACAGTGAGAAATTGAGAGAGAAGAAGATGAACAAAAATGAGTTGGTGGGAGACTTAGGAAAAGGAAAAGAAACATAAGATCCAGAAGTAAAAAGCTTACAAAAAGACAAAGGATGATAGAAGCACTTTAGAATTAAAGTTGAATAGCATTAGAAATTATACAAATAAGAGTTTTGGTGGCATTTAAATGGTGTAGAATGGATGTTTTTTTCTTACTATATTATCATGTAACAAGGAAGAAAAAGGGAAAATAATACAGGCAGAGTCAGAGGACAGTCCATAATAAATCCAGCGACAACAGGTACTGTTACTTTGTTTTTGTTGCTGTTTCCTTTATAAACTGGTAAAAAGAACAGTTTCTTGTTGGTTCTTCAACAATATACTGTAGTCTTAAATGTGACAAACTGTTGGGTGTGTTCGCATATACCTCATCATTCGAAGACGAGGATTCCCACAATTCCAATCCCTGCATCACAGGTAACATTTAAAAAAATCTTAGTGACACAACTGTAACTTGGTGTAATGTGACTGTATTTTCAAAGGCTGTGTCTATTCAGCTTGCAACCACAAATCGTGGAGACACATGTTATGTCAAAAATGAGAGTGTACCAGTAGAAACCAGCAAATGCAATGACACTAGACATGAAACTGTGCTAAACTCTTTACATCTAAAATCTATGACTGGGGGCATGGCATGGGCATAACAGAGAATCATTTCTACATCTGTGGTAATCATGCCTACAAACTGGTCTAAATGTTGTTTTGTGGGCTATATTACTCCTGCTATTCAACATTTTGAAAACCCTTCAGCAGGCAAACTAAAAAATAAATGGGCAATTCACTGGGCAAAGCAAGTATTTTCAGTCTTTACTCCTGGGTATGGACTGCAAAGGACAATGCTCAAAATCACCATGCTTGCTCAAATTCTTCAGGACGTAGCAAACCATACTTCACATCACATCAGGATGGCAAATCGTGAAATGACTGAAATTCAAACTGTGGTATGACAAAACCATCTGGCACTTGATATAATGCTAGCTGCAAAAGGGGGGAGGGGCATGTGCCCTCATAGGAAGTCGTTGTTGTCCTTATATTAGTGACTATCATAATAAACAAAAAAAAAGTTGGCCAATTTCATGGAGCAAAGGGCCAAAGACCTGAACAGCACATCTAAACAGTGGACATTTCTTAGGTGGTTGGGCAGTGCATTTGGTAACCTAAAAACTAGTATATTACAAGGTATCATTACAATAATTACTATTATTCTTTTAGTTGTATTAATATTTTCTCCGTCAAAAAGGCTTTAATTACAAAATGTTTAACCTTACCTGCACGCACAATGCCACTTATAAATAGATCTAATAATAAACATTAGGTAAATAAAAATTCAGTCACTGTAAATGATAAATACTATGATACGAAATCATATTTTATCAAGTTAAAAAATAAAATATAATTGTGTGTGACACTTATAGTGTCAAATGGGGAGGACTGTGACTGAAATATATTATGTCTCATGATTATTCTTCACCAAATACATATTAACCTGCAATTTCTTCACAAATGGGTCAAATAAAATGTTTATAGCATGTTTATGTTAAAAGCAAAATGTAAAATAGATTCATGATTATGCAAGTTATAGTTTCATATAAGTTGTAGCTTTATATTTCAGGTGACTTACAACTGCACTCTTTTCATTTATACTGACAGACAGCCAAACGCAAAGCAAGTGCTGAAGGAGTTAAGGGATGTTATAATGCTATACTATGTTTAAAGAGCCTACTTTCCAAATGTTAATAGAAAAAAAATGTGCCAGGAATCTTTTGTAACCAGATTGATTAACAGTATGCTCTGGCCTTCTCAGTCTGGGGGATGAGTCTTTGTAAGGATGTCTGTGAGATAGTCTGCACTGAAACTAAATGTTACAAGGTTAAAAGATAAATTCTTACACCAGGTGGTCTGTGTTTTAAAAAAAGGGATATTGTCAAATGTTCACATAAAGCTCTAAGCGAGGATCACAAGGACAAAAAATATTTAAAAATTGTATTATTTGCTAAAAGCTATGTTACGTTAAAGTTCTTCATGCATGAAATTGCTAAGAAAATGTATAAATGTAGTGTTATTTTTCTTTGTTCTTTGAGAATGAGTCTCCCAGTGCTGTTTATGCAATAAAACAGTACTTTGCACATCCTGAAGTGTTGTTCTTGGCTCAAGGCTAAAAGTTAAAACTCTTTGTTATTTATTTGTGAATTTTAACAGATGGGAAGGATTTAAATGTAAAAATATGAATATAGCATTATATCAAAAGTATTATAAAGCAAATTAAGAAAAGTGATATTGATAAATGGCATATAGTATTGTTGTGGGAATATGGGTAATGTAGAGAAACAGTTGTGCAAATTGTTATATAACTAGAAAAAGGACAAGGATGATGTGTTAGCTGAAATAAGAAGATGGTTGTAGACAAAATGGAAGATAGAAGGTAAGTCCACTCCAAGTACTGTAGTTACTTTTCTTTAATATAGCACAAGCAAAAATAATAAAAAATACAGAATATATACTGAAGTAGAGGATAAAACAACTGTGAACACAAAGCGCTTTTTGTCCCACCTGTTAGTCAGCCAATGGGTGAGGGCTATTCTCAACACACTGATGATGCTACGAGGGTCCACTCAATAAGTAATTACTTCCTTTAAGAGTTTCTTGCACCATGGACTATATTTAAATGCGCTGGTTTTAGTGAATGCCTTTACCTGAAGAAGGCTCAACACCAGGTGGGACGAAAAGCGCTTTGTGTTCACAGTTGTTTTATCATCTACTTCAATATATATTCGGTATTTTTTATTATTTTTGCTTGTGCTATATTAAAGAAAAGGAGCTACAGTACTTGGAGTGGACTTACCTTCTTCCGCAAGTGTCTTGGATTGTTGTTTGGTCTCCTACTTTTCCTGGTTTTGTGTTTGTACTCATGGCTTTGGAAGACCTAGCAAGTTCACCCATCATGCTGTCACAGGACAACGATGTAGGTAATCTTACCCTCCTAATAGGAGCTCTTAGTCAGCAAGTTAAAGACATTGCTAATAGACTTGATTCTATAACTAAGACTAATTTATCAGAGCATTCATTTAACCCTCCAAGTACTTCCCAACCACCTTTGGCCAGTCAGTTGGCCCAGGAAGGAAGAAAGGGTAATAGAACCTTGTCCAGTACAGTAAACTGTCCAGTCCATGGTACTGCATGTAACACAGCTGTGGAGTTACAAAATAGACCACAAGAGCTGGCACAAACTCATGAAACAAGATTTATGCACCAAGAAGTACCCTCAGGGCTTATTGGGGCTCTGTCACTGAACACATGGCTGAAAGAGCACGTTTCCCTTTAAACATCAAGGAGGAGTTATAAAATGGAGCAACCGGCTGGGGGGAAGGAGACATCACACAGATGTTAAAATAATTCAATCAAAGAGTAATAAAATATAAAAAATTGCATCTGAAAATAGCTTACTTTAAAGAGTGTATGAGTGAGAAAATCACTCCTAAAGGACTGAGAGTTTGGCAGTTTCCTACAGGATTAGTGGAGGGTTCAGAGTTTCACCAAGAATTACTGAAACTCTTTGACAAGCATGGCTATGAATTACAAGCAGTCATGTGCAAACACTATCAGTTATGGACAGATAAATTAATGGAGGAAGCAACAATGCTAGACCAAAAAATCAAGGAAAATGTGGACTTTAATAGGTATAAATTTGATTATGAAAGATCATTCACCAGTATAGATCAATAAATTTCAAAATTGAGAAATGGCAAGCTGAAAAAGCTTAACAGAGATAGACGTGCCTATGAGACTGGTTCAGTATATCCGAAGCCGGCTCCATCGCAATCTGGAGCTCTGATTGGCCAAATGCAAGCCAGAGGAGGGTCTACAGGGAGTCCAACTCATTCAGGAACTGCAACATATAGAAAAGAAGGCAGGAGAACAACGCGCACCAACAGAGCTGTTTGGATTATGAATCAGGGAACAGAAGTGCAAACAGAAGTCAGGATGACATAGAACTGTCGAATTCCAGCAACAGACAACAAAATATGGTAACTTCTACACCAGTAGATGCCCCAAATTTTCAGCAACCAGCCTCATCTTACAACTTGACGCAAAGGACTACCAGAAAATACTAATACAGGAGAAACTGGAATCACTGAATAACCCTGAAGTAAGTGATTCTAGGAACTGTAAAATTGTTTACAACACAGAAAAAGACTTTAAAGTGTTTAACTTTTCTGAGTTAACTGTAGACCTAATGCTGGAAGACTTCTTGGCTAAAGCGCATACATTTGTACCAACTCATAGAGCAGACTTACCTTACACTTTATACATCCTGTGATGACGGATATGATAATTCAGAAGATTATCCTGCGTTGCCTATAGCGCAACAACCTGAACGACATCTTCAGACCTTCCAGAGCGAGCCCTCTTATTCTCGTGGGGGCAGACAAGGTACCAAACATGTCCGTGAGGCACAAGGACAATATCAGAGAGACTATTACCCACAGAGGGGGTATAAACAAGGTAAAAAATCCAACTATACCTCCAGTTAGCAATAACTATATAATTAATCTTTCTGGACATGTTTTTACAGACTATGAATATTCAGTTCTTATTCCAGGTTTAAAATTTGTTCCCATGGTAGTGCCTCGTATTCATGACATTAAATGTGATGTATTTAGGTTTAGCAGAAAATTGCATTTAAAGTATATTTTTAGGACTACTTCTGTAGAGAATGAATCCATAGATAATATTGATAATATAAGTAATTCTGATGATAGTTTTGTTACTTGTGAATCAGACTCTTCTTTTAATGCCTATTGTAGGTTGGATATCAGCAATGTATATGTCAAAAGTATGTTTATGCCTCCTATTTCTAATGAAGAAGTTATGCATTTTTCAAATATGTTAAATTTTGCACTTCAGGATGACTTCATAAAATTTAAGAAAACCAGAGGGTCCATTGAATATAACTTATCTAAGATGGAATAGAAAGCTCTTAAAATATTAAGTAAAATGGATAATGTTATATTGAAACCCTCAGACAAGGGAAATAAATTAGTCATAATGCATTATACTCAGTATTTTTCAATGTGCATGGAACATTAGAATGATAGTCAAACTTATGAAATTATAGATATGTTGGTATATGCTCAAGCTTTGGAAAAATACTATGAACTATTATCCAGAGGTAATAGACTTAGATATTTCACAGACTCAGATATTAAGAATAAATTTAATATAAGAGATAACAAAATGGCACATTTTTATTGCCTCCCGAAGGTGCATAAAGACTTGAATAAACCACCGGGAAGGCCTGTAGTGGCTGGTTGTGATTATTTCACACATGCCTTAGGTGTTTTTTACATCATTATTTGAGTCCTGTAGTATTTAAACTTCCTTCTTATATTAGAGATGTATTTGATTTCATACACAAAATTAGTGACATAGAATGGAATAGTGATATGTATTTTTTCACAATAGATGTTAAGAGCTTATATACTAGTATAAGTCACACCTTTGATTTAGAAGCAGTTCGATTTTTTCTTGGAACTTCTCCAGTTACAGAATACATTGTAGGCCTTATCCATTTCTGTCTCACCAATAATTTTTTTGAGTTTAACAATATTTTGTTTAGACAGAAACAGGGTACAGCCATGGGGGCTGCCTTCGCCCCCATGTATGCTAATCTCAGTATGGGACTTTTTGAATTAGAATACATTTATAAAAGTTAATTTTTTTGCAAGCATGTTATTAAATATTTCCGTTATATTGATGATTTGATTTTTATTGTACAGGGTGGGGATGACTTGGTTGAACAATTTATTCAATCTTTACATTTTAACAGATTTCATTTACAATTTGATGGATTAATAGTAGGAAAATGTATTCCTTTTCTGCATGCAGAATTAAGTATAATAGATGGAATTACTTTACATACTACAGTTCATAGTAAGTTTGATCAGGGTACGCATTTTGTACATAGGGATAGTTGTCATCCCACACATACTTTAGAAGCACTACCATATGGTGAGATGCTGAGGGTATCTAGATTATGTAATAACATTAGAGATTTATGAAGAGAATTACAAATAACTGTGGATATGTTTGAGAACAGGGGCTATGACAGGAATTTAATAGAGAGAAGCTGGAAGAGGTTATGTTCTGGCTCCGCTGTAAATAATATACAATGTAATTCGTATAGTGTGGCTCCACATAACATGGCTCCAAAAGAATCTTCAGAATCTATTTATTTTGTTTCTACATTTGGGTGATTTAGTTTTGAAATTTCTCAAGTAGTTAAATATTTTTGGAACTATTTGAGTTCCTTGAAAAATGTTTCTTCTTGGCTAAATGCTAAATTAGGCATTTCTTACAGAAGGGGTAGAGATATACACAATTTTATCGTTAAAGGAAAGTTCAGCCCCCAGATGTTAGAATAAATTTAAATACATTCACATTAGGCACTTCTTGTTGCAAAAAATGCAAGGCTTGTAAATATGTAATAAATAAATTTGATTACTTTAATAATATTCCATTTGATACATGGTGCAGTTTTATGTGTAACACAGAAGGAGTTATATATGCACTTAAATGTCCGTGCAATCTGTTGTATATTGGAGAAATTAAAAGGGCCTTTAAGGTCAGAATGTTAGAGCATGTAAGGGATATAAATAATAAGAAACAAGAAAGTTCTATAGCTGCCCATTTTGAATGCTTTCACAGTAGTAATAATGAAGGTTTACAGGGCACTGTTTTAGAGAAAATTAAAGTGTCAGTATTTGATGAAGGCTTTTTAAAAAAACGGCTTTTGACTAAAGAGTCTTTATATATTCTTAAATTTAATACTTTGTATCCATATGGTCTCAATGAAGAGCTTAATTGGAAATATTTGATTTAATTGTGTAATTAATTAATTGTTTGATTGAACACACTATATGAGGCAAGTTTTTCTGATGTCTTTTTACTCCTTGAAGGCTTGTGTGGAGAGCCGAGACGTTAGAGCTGTATTTTTAATAAAACTTTGGTGGTATCACTGGCTGGTTGTTTTTGTTTACCTTACACTTTAATTGACTTAAAACTGTAAGAAAATTGAATTTAACAGTACTGCTGGGTCTAAACAATCACACACTCAACACATTACACACTGCTAGTACTTACAACCCCCGGCTACACCCCACACTGGCTTTGTATGAACAGATTTGTGAATTAGACATAACAAACTGTCTAAACAATGGTAAAGAGGTGAATGCTGGATTCAGCAACATCACTAGAAAAGAAAAAGAAGCATTGTCACTACTAAAACAAGCCCCTGTCAGGATTATGCAACCTGACAAAGGGGGTGGGTTACTAATAATGAACTATGAAGAGTAAGAAGGTAGAATGTTCAGGATTTTACAAAGTGATGTTTATGTTGAAGTTTCCAGAAACAAATTGAATACAGCATACAGGATGATTCGAATAATTGTAAATGATTTGTTTATTGAGGGGAAAATAGACATGGACCAATTCAACTACCTGAACATGCCAGCACATAGAATTCCTGTACTTTTCGGGATTCCAAAAATACACAAAAATATCACTGACCCACCCATGAGACCCCTGGTAGATGCCAAGAATAGTATTACATACTCCTGTGCTAAATTTGTAGACTACATACTTAAGAAATATGTTAAGAAAGAGGGACAAATATGTAAAGATCCATGGAGATTGTTTTTATCTAACATCAATAAACTGGAATTCAACAAAGACTTGAACTTCCTCACAGTCAATGTGAAGGACTTGTGCTCATCAAATCCCCCACGAAGAGGGTACAGAATGGGTCAGTTACATGTTACGCAAGGGAGGAGCACTAGCAGAGGAAATCACACTTGTTGAAGTCATCTTAGACATTATTCTTTCATACAATTTCATCATGTTCATTAACAAGTTCTACCTCCAGAAAATAGGGGTAGCAATGGGCTCACCTTGCGGGGTCAGTGTAGCAAATCTAGTGATGGCCTACTGGGAGGAGGAGTATGTGAAGAGGTCAGGGCAGACCCCATATCAGATCCACTATTACACCCATTAGTTGGATGATATTTTTATGTGAATAAAGGGAGACCATACCAAAGCAGAAGAACTGGTTTCATACTTCAACAGTACCACACACTTTTTATCCTTCACATTTACTTTTGGGATAGATAACATCGCATATCTGGACATTAACCTTAGCAAAGACTACACTAATAGTTGCTATTCAGCAACTATATACAGGAAAGAAATGTACTCGAACACCTTTTTACACTACAGTAGCTGCCACCCCCTTCACCAAAAACGATCGGTGGTGAAGGGGCAACTAGTGAGGGCAGCAAGGATGGTCGCAAAAGATGAAGACTTTTCCATTGAATGTAGTAAACTACAGGGTATGTTTTCTCAAAGGGGTTACCCAAACGACTTACTGAATCAAATAATGACAGAAGTGCAGTCAGAAAGATCGAGATTTTTATAAATCAATATTGGATAGGAAAACCATTCCAGAAAACTTAACATTACATTTGCACACAAAAACAGGCACTAACAATCTTGGACAGGGTAGTTTGATTACACCCTTTAGCTCAGATGCATATGAGGTCATGAGAATCATCACTAAGAATTGGGACATTTTATGGAATGACCCAACTACCAGGTCAAGAACAGAGGGCCCACCTAGATTAGTTTTCAAATGGGGCCCCAACCTAAAAAATATCTTGGAAGCTAACCACGGTATGTATCAGTATGCAGTTAGGTATTGTATGTCCAGATGTAACATGCCATTATTGCCCACACATGTCTACTGGGTCACGCATTACCATTAGAGATAAAGAGCATCAAATAAAACACACATTTAACTGTTAGACTAAAGCTGTGATCTGAGTAGCTCTATGCCAACAATGTCCAGCATTCTACATAGGGAAGATGGACAGGAGGTTCATGGAAAGAGTATACAAACATCTGTACCATATAAAGAAAGGGAGTCAAGAGAATGCCCTAAGTAGACACAAGCAGGAATACACAGACCACACATTTAAATTTAAGGCAATAGACAGTGTGAAGCCTGATGGAAGAGGGGGCCCAGAATCTTTACATTTAGAAAGGTTAGAGTTATTGTGGCAACTCAGGACTACGGCTTGCGCTTACCCTGGGTTAAATGAGGTTTATTCTATTTCTTGTATTTTAAAGCTAAGAAACCTCCAGAGATGACTAACATGATGAATTGCAGGACAAACTAGCTATGTCAAATATGTAACAGTTGTCTCAGTACAAGCTAATATGTATGAACTCTTAACAGCAGTCAATTTAGTAATGCACAATTCAAATGGTGGATGCCATGCCATGATGTATAGATAGGAATGTTGTTTGTACTTCCATGTATCCATATATAGGCTAGGTGTATCGGAGGTGGGTTCAAATTGTTTTATCATGGTGTGGATGGGAGGAGAAATGGCATAGGGGTTATCCTAAAGGAACAGTATGCTAAGAGTGTTTTGGAGGTGAAAAGAATGTCAAATAGAGTGATGTTTATGAAGTTGGAAATTGATGGTGTAATGATGAATGTTGTTAGTGCATATGCTCCACAAGTTGGGTGTGCGATGGATGAGAAAGAACAATTTTGGAGTGAGTTCGATGAAGTGGTGATGACTGTACCCAAGGATGAGAGAGTGGTGATTGAAGCAGATTTCAATGGGCATGTTGGTGAAGGGAACAGAGGGGATGCGGAAGTGATGGGTAGGTATGGTGTGAAGCAAAGGAATGCAGAATGTAAGATGGTAGTGGATTTTGCAAAAAGGATGGACATGGCTGTGGTGAATACATATTTTAACAAGAGGGAGGAGCATAGGGTGACATACAAGAGTGGAGGAAGATGCACACAGGTGGATTATATCTTATGTAGGAGGACCAGTTGAAGGAGATTGGAGACTGTAAAGTGGTGACAGGGGAAAGTGTAGTTAGGCAGCATAGGATGGTGGTTTGTAGGATGATGTTGGTGATCAAGAAGAAGAGGAGGAGTGTGAGGGCAGCACCAAGGATCAAATGGTGGAAATTGAATAAGGGTAATTGTGAGGTGGAGTTCAGGGAAGAGTTAAGACAGGCACTGGATGGCAGTGAAGAGTTACCAAATAGCTGGATAACTACAGCAGAGCTAGTAAGGGAGACGGCTAGAAAGGTGCTTGGTATGACATCTGGACAGAGGAAGGATGACAAGGAGACATGGTGGTGTAATGAGGAAGTACAGGAGGGTATACAGAGAAAGAGGTTGGCAAAGAAGAAGTGGGATTGTCAGAGAGATGAAGAAAGTAGACAGGAGTATAAGGAGATGAGGTGCATGGCAAAGAGAGAGGTGGCGAAGGCTAAGGATAAGGCATATGAAGAGTTGTATGAAAGGTTGGACACTAAGGAGGGAGAAAAGGACCTGTACTGATTGGCTAGACAGAGGGACCGAGCTAGGAAAGATGTGCATCAGGTAAAGGTGATAAAGGATAATGAGGGAAACATACTCACAAGTGAGGAGAGTGTGTTGAGGAGATGGAAAGAGTACTTTGAGGGGTTGATGAATGAAGAGAATGAGAGGGAGAGAAGGTTGGATGATGTGGGGATAGTGAATCATGAAGTGCAGTGGATTAGCAAGGAGAAAGTAAGGATAGCTATGAAGGGGATGAAGAATGGAAAGGCTGTTGGTCCAGATGACATACCTGTGGAAGCATGGAGGTGTTTATGTGAAATGGCAGTGGAGTTTTTAACCAGATTGTTTAATAAAATCTTGGAAAGTGAGAGAATGCCTGAGGAATGGAAAAAAAGTGTTTTGGTAATGATTTTTAAGAATAAGGGTGATGTGCAGAGCTGTAGTAACTACATAGGGATTAAACTGATCAGTCACAGCTTGAAGTTATGGGAGAGAGTAGTGGAAGCTAGGTTAAGAAGGGAGGTGATGATTAGTGATCAGCAGTATGGTTTCATGCCAGGAAAGAGCACTAAAGATGCAATATTTGCTCTGAGAGTGTTGATGGAGAAGTACAGAGAAGGTCAGAAGGAGTTGCATTGTGTTTTTGTTGACTTAAAGAAAGCATATGACAGGGTGCCTAGAGAGGAGTTGTGGTATTGCATGAGGAAGTCGGGAGTGTCAGAGAAGTATGTAAGAGTGGTACAGGATATGTACAAGGATAGTGTGACAGCGGTGAAGTCTGCGGTGGGAGTGACGGATGCGTTTAAGGTGGAGGTGGGATTACATCAAGGATCAGCTCTGAGCCCTTTCTTATTTGCAATGGTGATGGACAGGTTGACAGACGAGATCAGACATGCATCCCCGTGGACTATGATGTTTGCAGATGACATTGTGATCTGTAGTGAGAGTAGGGAACAGGTGGAGGAGACCCTGGAGAGGTGGAGATATGCTCTAGAGAGAAGAGGAATGAAGGTCAGCAGGACTAAGACAGAATATATGTGTGTGAATGAGAGGGAGGATAGAGGAATGGTGAGGATGCTGGGAGTAGAGGTGGTGAAGGTGGATGAGTTTAAATACTTGGGATCAACAGTTCAGAGTAATGGTGAGCGTGGAAGTGAGGTGAAGAAGAAAGTACAGGCAGAATGGAGTGGGTGGAGAAGAGTGTCAGGAGTGATTTGTGACAGACAAGTACCAGTAAGAATGAAAGGGAAGGTCTACAAGAGGGTAGTGAGACCAGCTATGTTATATGGGTTGGAGACAGTGGCATTGACAAAAAGGCAGGAGTCAGAGCTGGACGTGGCAGAGTTAAAAATGTTAAGATTTGCACTGGGTGTGACGAGGGTGGACAGGATTAGGAATAAGGATATTAGAGGGTCATCCCAGCTTCCAGGTAACAGGAAAAGAGGAAGGCCTAAGATAAGGTTTATGGATGTGGTAAGAGAGGACATGCAGGTGGTTGGTGTGCAGAGGACAGGAAGAAATGGAAACAGATGATCCGCTGTGGCGACCCCTAACGGGAACAGCCAAAAAGAGGATGATGACCCCATGTTCATATATATTTTTAATTTTTTATTCCAATGTTTAACTGTAGGATGCCATGCCATGCTGCATAAGACAGAAAAGTGTTCTGTACATTTTTGTGCATTACTACATTTTACTACTTCTTTATACTTCAATCTGTTACATGCGTTTAAGCACATTTATATTTTTAAATATTTTCAAACATTTTTGACAACATTTTTAAAAGGTTCTCAAATATTTAAATATTTTTAATTATTTAAATATTTTTAATAACTGTATGTTTACATATTATGAATATAATTTACTATGCCACAATACTGGACAAGAGAGTGTGTATATTTACTTGCCTTTTAATAAGTCCAGAGGGTGATTTGAAAGAAACTCTTAAAGGAAGTAATTACTTATTTAGTGGACCCTCATAGCATCATCAGTGTGTTGGGAATAGCCCTCACCCATTGGCTGACTAACAACATGCTTGCACCATGGACTGTATTTAAATGCACTGGTTTTAGTGAATGCCTTTACCTGAAGAAGTCTCACCACCAGGTGGGATGAAAAGCCCTTTGTGTTCATAGTTGTTTTATCATCTACTTCAATATATATTCTGTATTTTTTATTATTTTTGCCTGTGCTATATTAAAGAAAAGGAACTACAGTACTTGGAGTGGACTTACCTTCTTCCGCAAATGTCTTGGATTGTTCTTTGTTCTCCTGCCTTTCCTGGTTTTGTGAAATAAGAAGATGGTTGTAGACAAAATGGAGGATAGAAGGTAAATATAAAAGAAAAAGGAATGAAAGAAATAGAATTGTTTAGCTAGTTTTTTGTGTTAATAACTTGTTAATAATTTTAAATATGACAGAAAGTCAACTGGTAAAGGAGCGACCAAGGCAGCATGAACAACAATAGAATCTCTTCAGAAAAAACGTTTTTTATTGTATCCAAAAAGAGGTGATTTTCACATAAAATGCTTCTTCAGACCTTCAAATACACATAATAAAACAGACATATATATATATAT
Organism: Protopterus annectens; assembly: GCF_019279795.1. Lineage (NCBI taxonomy): Eukaryota > Metazoa > Chordata > Ceratodontiformes > Protopteridae > Protopterus > Protopterus annectens. Next base: position 322,503,183 of record NC_056732.1, on the reverse strand, counting down.
CTATATATATATATATATATATATATATATATATATAAATCAATTCAAATCAGCCAATCCTAAAATTACACTAATCAACCCAACCAAAATATTTAAAGACACAATACATACAAAAGTAAAACACTGACATATGAAATAAAAAATAAAATAAAATAACAACCTTATAATAAAATGCATATGAGGGCATGGAATTCACAACAGAATATAAAAAAACGTATGAGGGCATGGAATTCACAACAGAATATAAAACACAACTAGACATTCAGCGTAAGACCACGCTTACTTAGGAATCCTGCATTTCTTTAACAAGGGCTTAATAGAAGCTCGCTCATTCAATCCAGCGCCTCTAGCAGCACTCAAAATAATCATCCAATTGGTTTCCCTATATTCAGTGTGGTTCCGAATATCCTCCACTCTAATACTGGGCATGATGATGTCAATAACTCTAAAAATAAAATGGTGTGCTTCACCACGCTCAATAACATGTTTAGAAAGGGCATTATGCTCTAAGCCCTTCCGTATGCTATAAACATGTTCTCTCATTCTTTCCCGCAGGGACCTGTTAGTCTTCTCCACGTAGAAAGATTGACAAGAAACACACTCAGCTAGATATACCACATTCGTGGACCTACAATTCGCATTTACCTTGAACATAAACCTCCTTCTCAAATCGGGATGGTCAAAACCCTCAGATGTATTAATCAACTCACAAAAGTTATAGCTGCCACAAGGCCACAGGTAAATTCAGAGATTGGTAATATTGTTGGCCCAAATCCCTCATTTCTTTATAGGAATAGGAGGAACTTGAAAAGGTTGCTATGTAGTAATAGGGAACATAATAGTAAGTTTGTAGGAGCAGGTGTTACGGTGCCTTGTGGCAGCTGTAACTTCTTTGAGTTGATTAATACATCTGAGGGTTTTGACCATCCCGATTTGAGAAGGAGGTTTATGTTATGAAACGCAGGATTCCTAAGTAAGTGTGGTCTTAGGCTGAATGTCTAGTTGTGTTTTATATTCTGTTGTGAATTCCATGCCCTCATACATTTTTTTATATTCTGTTTTTGATTCCATGCCCCCATATGCATTTTATTATAAGGTTGTTATTTTATTTTATTTTTTATTTCATATGTCAGTGTTTTACTTTTGTATGTATTGTGTCTTTAAATATTTTGGTTGGGTTGATTAGTGTAATTTTAGGATTGGCTGATTTGAATTGATATATATATATATATATATATATATATATATATATATATATATATATATGTCTGTTTTATTATGTGTATTTGAAGGTCTGAAGAAGCATTTTATGCAAAAGCGCTCACCTCTTTTTGGATACAATAAAATGTTTTTATGAAGAGATTCTATTGTTGTTCATGCTGCCTTGGTCGCTCCTTTACCAGTTGACTTTCTGTTTTTTGGTTATATTATTGATGAGTAACGGAGCATTTGTCTTGTGGGCTGTTGTTCTTTTATTCTTTATTGTGTTTAATTTTAAATATGAATTTAAATAAATGATTTAGTTTTTTTTTTGTTAAGGTATAAAATGAATGAATTTTTTAATAAAACAGCCCCTACTCTTTTATTGATCTTTTACATCCATCTGAGCTGCTACCAACTCATGCAGATGGGGCCTTAATTTAACATCTCATCTGAAGGATGTTACACTCATAAATTTGACCCCCCCCCCATGCTGCACTACAGTATCAGTATTAGAAATTACTCTAAGTACCTGTGATGAGAATGGAACCCACAGCCTTTACCAAAGATGAGTGCACTACACATTGAGACACCAACTGACAATATAAACAATGAAATACCTAAAGGAACCTGAGGCCTGAAATGGTAATTTTAAAATTTATGGTGAAACAATCACTGGACAGGCTAGCTGGCAGGATACATTATGGGACAGAAGGGGTGATACTAGTAGCCTGGAAAAGTTTTAGATGCAGAGTGGTTCTTACACCTGGTAGCATCAGTTCTGATGGTTTCTGAAGATGGAGATCTATGATATCAGATAAAGCATTAAGATGAAGTTCAGAATAATTTTAGTCTCTATTAATAAATACTTTGCAATAATAAAAACTGAATTGTACAAATAAAATAAGTCAAAGTAAGATACTTGAATGGTAAAAGTATTAAGACAAGCTGTAACACATAAGAACCAAATCAAAGAAGCAAGTTCACCAAAGTCAGATATTAAAATCCATATTGAAGATGTCTGCTTTAAAGGTTCTCTTAAAGGTGCTCAGTATCAGGGACTGAAACAGTCATCAATCAGTAGATTCCAAATAAGAAGTATTACTATAAAATTAATTTATCTTGGCAAACTTCAGAATCAACCTTAAAACCACTCACCCCCTCATGGTGACAGAGTACAAGGCACAAGATGATTAATAGCAGTCTGAAGTTAATGGAAGTCAGAGTTATTTAGGGTCAAGCAACCCATAAACATAGTCTCATGAATGAAATATGATGCAACTGGTAACCAATGTAGATTATGGAGAACTGGTGCAATGTGGTATTTTCAGGAGACAACTATGAGTAGCCAGGCTGTGGATGTCTTGCACTAGCTCTAGTTAATCAAGTTTCACTGGTGTAGGGAATTGCAGTTGTCCCAATGGGAGGAAACCAACAGAAACATAATCAGTGGGAAAACCTCAGACAAAACAAGGTGTTTTATAAGGGTAATATTCCTGTGAGGGGAAACAAGATGATTTGTTGCCAGTTGACACCTGGTCCTTATGTGCTATTTTTTCAACATAATAAACCTTATATTATGTACCTTTAACATACATTTCAACCTCTCACTCTCTACCACAGTTAATTATTGATAGGTCAAGAAGGTCCTTAGAATCTGACTGCAAGCACATTTTCAATAGATTCAGTTCACAACAAAATATACATTCTTGTTTTTAGATGAGTAACTGTAGATTAATCAATTTCATGAATATGCAATACTGTTACATCCTTAGAATGATAGCAATTATCTGCCCCTTAAATAGAATTTTGTACTATATTAATTATTCAGTTAGAAAACAAAATAAGAAACAACAGCAAAAGATTGACTCAAGTCACCAGGAAGTGTGAAAAACAATTTATTGGTAAAAACAAGCTGGTAAAAGCTTTTGCTAATGCTTTTTCAGGTATCTGACATATTCACCACTAGCAATCACTTCAGTATATAGGTTCATAGGTTCATACTAGGCTAACTGCCCTTGCGAGCCATTTTAAGCCTAACCAATTATCCCTTGTAAGATTCAAATTCTGCACCTTGTGTTTGCAAGGCAAACACCTTAACCATTAGGCCACCCTCCCCTTTTCCTAGTTAATCGTGTGACAGGAATAAAAACAACCATTGGCTCAAAACAATATTTATACGAACATTTAAGGGAATAATTTGATCCCCTGAAATAATTGTTCCTGTTTCAAAACTGGTTTAATGCTTACAGTATCATTCAGAGCTGGACATTTGTCCTCCCTCAGTAGATTAATCCATTTTTATTCAGTGGATTTAGTTCTGTTCTGTAAATTTCTCCCATCCCCTATGGATGGAGACAATTTCTAACACCTCAGATTTAAATGTATGCATCAAATCAGTCGCTGCAATATGTCTGTAGAGCGGGTTGGTGATAATCCATCTTCAAATGTCTAATAGAAGATCACAAATGCACTTTTTAAATTTACGTTTGATCTTGCCTGTATAAACTGCAGTACAGGTTTGACATTTCACAAGTTAAATGACGTTTACAAAATCACAGTCAGCAAAGTGACTGCATTTAAAGACTTTATTAGTAAATGGATCGATAAAAGTGCTTGTTTTAAGAATATATTTAAAATAAATGCATTCATTACAAGTAAATGTACCACATCTTTGGCTCGATCATTTATTAAGATAGTTTTCTTGTTCTTCACAACAAAGTAACTGTTTTAGTCTGTGATCCTTTTTATAGCTAAAAATGGGAGAATCGGATATTACAGTCTTGGGTAAATGTAATAACTTTAAAATATGCCAGTGCCTATAAATATCATCTTTTATGCAGGTAGTATGTCTATTATGTGGTAAAAATAAATCTGGTTATACGTCTCTAAGTCTGAGTATTAGGAACTGATATAACATTTGAAAAAGCTGGTTTTGCATTTCCCTGGCATTGCGTTAGTACTAACATATTATATTCCATCAGGGAAGTCTTATTATATACTTTATATATAAACTTGTCTATCAAATTATTCAAATGCCCTTCGTAATCATGACTATCTATGGTGAGCCATGAGAAACACATTTAACCTTTAAAAATGTTGTGAAAAATATATGGATGGTGCATGTCGGTCCTATTTAAATAATCATTCCTTCTATTATCCTTTATAAAAATATTTGTTTTTATACAACCTTCAATAGATTTTCCAGACAAATGTCTAAAAAATTAACACTGGTATCTGAATAAATCTGTTGACATTTCAAAAAGTGTGCAGTCTGTGAATGAGTGAAATGTAAAAAAACATTATAAAGACTTCTCAACTTAAAGGGATATGGGTTGTGTTGTCTACCCTCTAGAGGAGATAAGTGGTCTAATCAGTGGAATAAGTGCATATTCTTATGAATTTACAGCAAACCATAATAAACCAGTATCAGGGAATGTGGTACATAAAATAATTTGGTACATCTAATTTCAGCTGACCATTCAAATGTAAATGAGATACTTCATTGTTAACTCTCTCAATGATATTTTTTACTTGGTAGAGAGTAATATTGGTATAAGTATCAGCGTCACATAATTACCTAAAAACAGCATCAATATAAAATGCTTTATCCATCACTGTTACTGCTCCACCTTTATCTGTGCATTAATAACTAAATCCTGGTCCTGAATTAAAGAGTCAAGTGCTAAATTAAAAAATAACACTATTGGATGGTAAATCATTCAAAAATAAAGAATAAGTGTCCTGTTCACAAGCATTCTGAAAAGCTTGCACAGTACCTTTGCTTGTAGGAATGAACTTGCTGCATTTTTTTACATATATTATCCCTATTTTGTATACTGTCAGGAAAAAGCAACTTTAAAGATTTAATTGTCATGTAAATAATCTAAGTTCGGTCAAGTGGTCAGTAGACCTTTAGAAGCAGGTACAAAAGTCACAGCTTTACTTAAAAGTAAGCATTCCATGTCTGAAAGTTCATAATTTGAGATACTATGTAGTATCTGTTGTTTTGCCTCGACTGGCTACGAGTTAGTGGACCTTGATCATTTTTCCTCTTTCTTTTGCATAAAGGGGTGAAATTCCAAAGGGTCCAAAGCTGATATAATATCGACATCAGTAACTGGTGCTGAATTAGTAGTCAGAAATGATGTATCTGGAACAGTCGTTTCCTTTTCCTGTTGTTTTGAAGTACCAGTTTCTGTCTGATCAGTACTGATTGGTGCTGCATTAATAGAATTTGAAGCAGTAACTTTAGTCGAATGATCAGTTCTTAGCCAACATAAAACATGGCTGTTTTTATAGTCATTCCTATCAGTTTTTAGTTTTTACTTCTTGTGGCAATTAGATGTTGCACAAAACATGGTACTGTCTCAATTATAGCATCATATTCATGGCATACTATTTGTATTGATGGCAGTTTGCAAGTTGTTTATATCATGTTTCATGTCCTTCTCTGGGAGCATGAAAAATTCATTCAATACCTGTCACTGATGCCAGGCTTTGGACCCTTTGGAATTTCCCCCTTTATTGCTGGAAGCATCCCTTCCAATGCACCAATAAAGGGACACAAATTGAAGGAGAAAAAATGCAAAAGGAAGAGGAAAAAATATCAGGATCCTGTAAACCACAGCAGACTGAGGCAAGACAACAGGTTGTGCATAGTATTTCAAATTATAAACTGTCAGACCCAGAACGCTTACTTTTAAGTAAAGGTATGACTTTTGTACCTGCTTGTAAAGGACATGTTACTGACTACTTGACTTCACTCAGATTATTTACATGACAATTAAATCTTAAGTTGTTTTTCCTGACAGTATACAAAATATGACCTTATGGTTGTCTTTAGCCTGTGAGACTATCTTGAACTCATAACTGACCTTGTTGGACTTAATTAATGCTCTTAGTGTCCTGCTTAGTTTCATTAGAGAACTCCAATCATTATGGGAGTTGCTTTCCTGGTTTTAACCATGATTTTTTTCCTTTTGTTATATACTGTATTAAGTTTAGGATTCTATCAGTTGGTTTGTTTTTACAGTTTGTTTTGGGCTAACTTCTAGTAGGCACAGCAGCCTCTATACAGACATGGTTGTACAGGTTCTCTGCGAACAATTCTGCATAGTTTGATGTGAATTCTGGGTTGAGAGGGGCACTGAATTTTGGCAAACTATCGCTTAACAGGATGTAGTTTTTTGGAATAGTTTGTAACTGTTGCAGGGTTTGCTGGGATTACTGATTTGATTTTTATTTTCAAGGAGACAGCTTTGTGGTCCGACTTCCCCAGTGGGGATGTGATACTGGGGGGGGGGGGGGTGCAGTGCATATTGGTAAGTACCAGATCCAGTATGTTTGAAGTTCTGGTGGGTGTGCACATTATCTGGTCAGGGGTTAATAAAGTTCCGGAATCATTGTGTCTGTGAGCATGCGGCAGTGTATGTTTCCCATTATGCAGAGGGGTAGTTAAAGTCCCCTGTAAATGGGGTATTTATTTATTTTATTATTTATTTATTTATTTAAATTTGTTGACCGGGAGTGTCCGACTGGACATAGGTCCATTTTCAGCGGAGGCCCGGGGAGAAAAGCTCCACAGTTAGAATAAACAGACAGTATTTACATTGGATTACATAGTGATTAACAATTTACATAGCAATTACTTACAACATATTTACAGATGAAGAACATAGTACATCAGTGGACAACTAGAATCTTTATCTGTGAAGTGCATACCAGACATTAACAAATGTTACAAGAAGAAGAAGTTCATGCTGTATAATAAGTACTGGCTTATGAGCATCTGAGCTTGCTATAATCAAGGTAGTTAGTGGAGTGGAAAGAAAGGTAGTGGTTGGATGGGGTGGATGATATTAGAGTGGGAGTTGCAAGGGCATAGCCAGCATGTTTTTAGTTGCGCTTTTAGTAAAGTTTTGAAGTGGGTGCATGATGGTATGGAGGTAATTGTGGGTGGGAGTGAGTTCCATAATTTGGCTATGGCGCAAGAGAATAGTACTTCACCAGCAGAGTTATTGGCTTTAGTGATCTGCAAGTGATTTTTGCTGCTGGATCTTAGTGGTCTGGTGGTGTGATAGGGTTGGAGTAGATTCTGGAGGGATGGGACATTTAGTGGATTTTAGTTTAATGGTGAGTGACATTTAAAAAGACATGCTTCTAGTCTTTTTAAATGCTTCTAGTGCTTTAATTGACTGATTGCAGAATTAACAAAGTGATTAAGGTTAATTGTTTATGTATATATAATATGGTATTGAAATGTCTTATGAACCCAGAAGGCATAAGCCAAGGTGCTAGGTAGTTGTTCATTATCTGTTTGTTGCTTTTGATAAATAAAGTGAAGTTTTTAGCTTCATATGCCAATGTAAGTAATGTTTTGCCCATATCCACCAACCTGGCTACAGAGGCATTTAGAAGTTGCATATTCAAGTTGTTCAGACCTATATTTGGGTGGGCTACTGTAGGCAGTGGACAGGGTTATATAGAAGTCTCCTTGGGTGGTCTCTGGGGTTTGGCACAAGACTGGGTCAGATTGTGATAAGATTTTATAGTAGTGCTGTTTAATGTGCTGGAGACAATTTGTAGTAAGGGAGGTTTACTCAAGTGCAATACTGGTTTGCTGTGTGGGCACTTTGTATGATGGATATATGTAAAACAATGGGTGGGAAAGTACTTTAATAGGCTTCAAAACAGACAATGTTAATGAAAGAGGAGAAGGAGACACTTTGGGAGTCAGATTGCCATAAGGGGTGGAGCCAGCGACAAAGTCTTTTAAAACCACAAGAGAAGGGTGGGTGATTGGGAAAAATCAAATTGGAGCTATAGTCATATTGTTAGAATTTTAGAAACTTTTAGCTTAATGTCTGAGTGGGAGGGCAGACTCAAAGAACCGGTGAAAAAAAAACAATAGCAAGGTAAACAGAAAGACACTGGAATGCAACTTTAAGTAGGTATACATGGCTATAAAAAGTGCCAAAGCACAAATTCTGCAACATAATTCACAATACTGCCACAACTGCAATCCTGCCACAGAACAAGGCACCAGACTATGCAGAAATTTACCAGTAATGCTCTAATAAATGTCTAAATTTGGCAATTCTACTTTTGTAAATAGAAGTGCAGTATAATGCATTTAAACAATAATAAAATCTTGCAGTAATACACAACCTTCACACAACTACAAGACATAGGTCTCAGAACAAACTAAAACATGCAAACAGATAACTTTTTGGCTAAACAACAGACAAAAAACAGAGAATTACAAAAAAAGTATTACCACACAGGTCACTATAAGTGCAACTTGAAATATTTAAGTAGAATTTATATAAAAGCTTTTTTCTTCCCTTTTGATGAAAAGATTGTAACTCACATCTCTCAGTCTTGAACAAAGGCCACGGGTGGATGTAGCTCTGTGCTAGGTATAGCAGACATGGTAGAGAAGGATCCTATTAAACAAAGCCAGTACTGGAGCTCTAGTCCTATGGTTACAGTTTCAGAAAATGTTAGCTTAATCTCTGAGTGGGGGTACAGACTCAAAAAACAGGGCAAAAACAGTAGCAAGGGGAACAGAAAGGCACTGGAATGCAACTCTAAGCAGGTATATAGAACTATAAAATGTACTGAATCACAGATCCTGGAGCAGAATTCACAGTACTGCCACTATTGCAATCCTACCACAGACTAAGACACCAGATTATGCAGAAATGTATCAATAATGCTGTAATCAATGACTAAATTGGGTAATTCTACTTTTAGAAATAGAAGTGTGGTATAATGTATAAACAATGCTAACATCTTACAGCAATACAAATCTTCACACATCTACGAATGAAGCTACAAGACTATGATCTGGGAACAAACTAAAAAAGTGCAGTTGACTTTTTTGGCTAAACCATGAAAAAAGGGCAAAGTACAAAAATGTATGACCAAATAGGTCACTATAAATGCAACTTGAAATATTTAAGCAGAATTTAACAAATTTTTTTCTTGCCTTTTGATGTAAAGCTTGTATCAAACATCTCTCTGAGTCTTGAACAAAAGATGAATCACTGTCTAATGTAATCCCCAGTGATACAGGCATTGATTAAATAAGAGAATTTTATCACAATTTTCTGATCTCAGTAATTTAGAAATTAATACAATATGTCAGACAGCTTTGCCAAATTATGTCTACCTGTTTCAGCACCAATATTTTTTTGCAAAGTAAGGGTATTCCAATGAGCACACCTGTTGCTAATACCTATGCCAATCTTGTATTGGCTGCCTGGGGATAAGTTGTATTTTTAATTACAATAATGAGTAATGCTATGGCAGCTCCCTGGCCCCCACCCACCCACATAGACACACGGACACATCCCTATCCCTCTCTACTTCCTTGATTTGACAGAACATCCTTGATTTTGCCTTATTCCTACCCTGTCCATTGTAACTCATGGACCATTACAGTCATTCAGCAATACCAGACATTCGAGTTTTATACATGTTATTACTCCGAAAAATCACCCTTAACAAAGAGCTGCATTGCAGTGCACAAGATTAAAACACTGTTAAAGAAGTAGTTAATGAGCCATGGTTATGAGGTCAGATGCTTTTCCCTATTGTCCTTCTATTTTTAAGTGCCTTAGGTAATATTTAAAGAGTCAAATGTTAGTGCAGAGGACTAAAGCACTGCCTAATTGACATGTTTGTAGGGTGACTAGGTGTTAACAATCAAGCCTCCGTATCCCAGCCTGTCACAGTGGACTCATCCCAAGTAGCCAAGGGCAATTCAGCATGCAAAGGCACACTTTCCCTTGAAGATAGCGATGGCAAAGCTCAAAGAAGTTGCTAAATGGGGGAGAGGGGGTTCAAGGGGAGAGAATTGTCTCCACCCAGGAACAGCAAGCTGGCCTACTGCCTGCCACCTTCCCCAACTTTTACCAGGGAATGGAGGAATGATTGGGATTCTCAGATAGGAACAAATGGGCCATAGGGCTCTCACCTACCCCTGGCTATATTATAACCATCAGGTGAGGTCCTGGGCACTTACCACTTTTGACTTCATTTTGTATGTATATGCATAAATATTGAATTGCTCTGAAATTTTTCAGTTCTACTGGGTCCAAGATAGCACCAACTGGCTGCCACTGGATCTTCAGGTTAGTACTGCTTCATGCTTTTCAAGGTTTCTTGGTTGCCTCTTTGATTTAGGTCTTCAGTATTTTACTTCATTATCAGTTTTAATTATGTTTGGATTGAGTACACTCACCAGTGTACTCCAAAAGGCTATTTCCTATTAGCCTTCAAGCTCTTGCTACAATGTTGTTCCAGTATTATTTTGTTTGGATGCCTTGTAACAATTTGTCCTCTGTGCTGGATTTGTGACTTTACATTATTTTGGCTGGGGTGATTGCCTGAATCTTATTGTTGCATTATTAGTATCATCTTGCCATTAGTTTACTTCTACACTGTCTTTGTTTGATGTTATAATTTGGTTGTAGTTGTGAACAAACAGCACAACTGTTGAACTCTTGGAAGTGAAGGTTCATTTCAACAGAGGATTTTGTTTCTATGCTGTGAGAAGATTCTTTTGGGGGCTATAGTGATTCAGTGTTTGAACACAGTACAGGACCTTTGGCTAACACATCTGGAACATAATTACACAGTTTTGGGATTTGCCCACATTACCTGCATTTTTGTCCTTGGTGCTTTTTCCCACTCTACGAATCACTGAGTCAACTCCCATTGGACTTGAGCCCATTTATTCCCTAGAGGTGAGGAATCCTCCCTCACCAGCTTAGGTAGACATGCCTATGCCTACTCCTGTGCTACCCCCCACCCGTTGACTTAGTCCTTGTCCTCCAACAGGATCACATCCAGGAGCAGAGGCATAAGAATGGCTAGGTCTTTCCCTTCTCCATCCCAGGATAGTCATACTCCTCCACTCTTGCCACATTGTCAAGCACCTGAGACATTAAAATATCCGAGGTCACCAGGGTTCTGCTGAGGTCTTTATCCCTCTGTGCCATAGATACATCTGACTGTCTGCAGTTTGTCATTTTGGCCTTATCCAGAAAAATACTGAGTGCTTTTATTGGATCTCTACAAATTTATTGTGTATCATGTGGACTCTCTACTGTGATTTTCTTAGACTTATTCTGTGGTTTGAGATCTTTGCTCCATCTTTTTACAGAACTGTGGCAGTGAATGAGAAATAAGCCTGGTAGAAGTATCCTAGTCACTTGTGCTTTTCTGGAGCTAAGGACTCCTTGTGGCTTATGAACAGTGACGACCTTAACACAAAGGTTGAGAAGTGGGCCCAGGCAGCACAACATAATCTTTGACTTGAAATGTGGTTTTGTACTTCTGATTTTTGGTATTAATGTTGTTATAGTTGGACTGCCTATTGTTCACTTAATGTTATTATTTTTTTTTTACACCTGACATTTTTGTACAAATGATTTCAGCTGTACTTCATGTTGTCTCTGCATACTGTGACTGGTATTTAATACATAATTGTTTCTTGTGTTATTTTGTTATCTGTAATGTATGTTAAGTAATGTTAACTATATTAATTTGGTTTCTGTCTTCATAATATTCACAAAATTTACTGACTGTCAGTCATGATATTTGTAAAGTGCTTAGAATTAATCATTAAATAAAGGTGATTGATTTGATGTGACTGAATTTGTGTATATGTGTGGGTCATAGCTAGATGAGATCTTTTCTGGAGTGGTCCATTTACCTGGTTAGCAAATAAATGAATATATAAAAGTTGAAATAAAATACATTTTGCTTTATTTTATTTATGTATGAAAGAAAACATTAATGCCTCAAATGCAATTAGATCTGTCCCATTTCAAAGTGTTTGAATGGTTTTCAGAGACAAACAGGTACAGAATGGCAGTATGGTCTGTGCACTGTTAGAGCCCACTGTAGGTCTCTGCACTCACTGCTGAAGCTCAATGATGGACAGTGCAGTGTTGGAGCCCAAGGATGGACTGTGCAGTGTTGGAGCCCAGTGATGGACTGTGCACTATTAGAGCCCAATGAGTGGTATAAATTTAACTGTACATCTCCTGAATGGAAGGAAGGCAGTCAACTGATTTTTGCTGATTGTAATGCAACAAAGGCTATATAGTCAAATATGAAATGACACAAAATGCTATATGGCAATTCTGCAGAAATTATGTCACATCAAGGCATTATGACTTTGTATAATCAAAACCTATGATAGAATATGATACCTCGCTGGATATGCTGTGAAAAAAGAACAGCTGAGTTAACAGCAGATTCTGTAAATGTAAAAATAAAATGTGAGAAGAGAAGCTCACCAAAGTTAATCACGTCTGTTCTACAAATAGGTAAAACAGGTACAAAATAAAAGCTTTCAGAAAGTATAGCTGTGAATTATATTTGCAAAAGCAAATAATAATTAATAGAGTGAGACAGAGGGAGTGGGGTATTGCAAATGCTGAAACAGGTTCCCTAGTGATCATGGCTGGTATACCTAAAGCCAACCGTACAAGCCACAGTGTTTTTCACTGCAAAACAGTCAATATGGTCAGAAATTAGCAGGAAAATCTCATTTCACAGCTTGTCACCTTAGCATTCAATGTACAATTCCTGTTTTAACAGTTAAAAAAATAATTTTCAAATGCTCTGTACATGCTTTCTTGAAATATGCACTGAGCCAGTTAAATGCAAGTTCAAGAGGGCAATTACCAGTCATAAAATCTTTTGTAAGTTAGCTCCATTATCATGAAAATTACCTAAGCAGTTTCCTGCCAGTTTGCACCCTCAGCTTGCAACCCTCATTTGTTATAGCTCCATTCACGGCAGATGTACTCCAAGGATTATAGCACGTCAGTTTACTTTTTAACCCATTTCAGAATGCTTGCATACAAGATACAGTCCAAAGGACTTTTTTGACATGGCAGAAGTCCATTTACTGGTCATTCACTTTTTTGGATATACTTTATATCAAAATGAAGTTCAGTTTTATCTAAGGTACATGTTTATATTTTCCATTATTGTAAGTCCTCCCTTTCTTGAATAAAATGTTAGTTTTCTTTCTTCCTTTTTTTTTTGTAATTGCATGTGATAACTGTTATTTATGGCTTAACATTTCTTAGAAAATTATTGTTCACTTCAAAACTGTCAGCATTCAAGTACTTTAAATCACTAATCAGATAGCTATGTGTTTTATCTCTGCAGTAATAATCACTTCCAACTTTACATTCTATATATATATATATATATATATATATATATATATATATATATATATATATATATATATATATTCAAAGGGTATCATAGCAAACATAACCATTAAGAATGCAGGTCTTTGGCTATTTTTTCTGTCTGATGCTCTTTATAGATTCATGACTTTTCCATTAGGTTTTGTTTCACATTCTGTTGAAATGTCACTATCAATATTGTGCCTTGTGCACTTTTGAATTTTTTATTTTTTTTTCAAAAGTTAACAATGTCTGCCATTAGTAATGGCAGCAATAGAGCATTATACAGTGTCAGTGGTACAATAGTAGCACATTCACTTTTGGTGTAGAAGGCTGTGGGTCCTATTCTCGTGCAAGTTTGATTGATTGGTGACAGTGCAGTACAGCATAAGGGGGTGCTGTACTCCTGTATATGTTGTCCTTTGGATGAGATGTTAAACCAAAGCCCCATCTGCTGGAGTGGGTGGTACTTCAGGTGGATGTAAAAGATCCAAAAGCACCTATTGAAAAGAGTAGGGGTATTTTATTGAAACAATCAAAGTTATTTACATTCCTGCTTATTTACATTATATATGCATACGTTTCCATTATTTACACTATCTACAATATTTACAAAACATACATCACATATTCCTTCTACATTTCCTTCATCATATACATACATTTGGTTATTACTTTTTTGACCACCACACCAGTTTCCACAACCAAAACCTTATCTTTTTCAATATCATGGCCAAGTCCCATTTTTCATTAAACATGATTTCCTTCACTATCTGGTTCCAAATTAACCATAATATACAAAACATTTTTTATCAATTTTTTCAACCTCTTTTTTTACTTTTGTTTCTGTAATACCCAAATTCAATCATATCCATATATAAATTACTTACTTCTTTTAATCCTTTCACATAATTCATATATATAATCTTTTTCCATAACATTTTAATTCTTTTACATTCTAGAAAAACATGTTCACTGGTTTCAAAATAACTACAATGGAAACATACTCTATCTTTTCTGCTTTTGTAAGGCATATTCACCTTTCCGGTAATTTTTCTATAGTCAGCCTCCATAAAAAATCTTGATACTCAAAGTCAAAGTCAAAGTAAACTTTACTGTCATTCAGAAATCGCACAAGTGCAAAAGCAGAACGAAATTCCGTGTTTCTGGACTCAATGTGCAGACAAAATATAGACTATTTTCACAGACATTTACACATATAACACCTAGCTATTACATCACAGACATGCAGGTAGACAGACTAATATTGCACATAATTAGAAATGCATTTTAACACTTTTCACAGTGAACACTTACTTGCATGAGACTTTAGTACTGCACAGATACTTAGGTAAGACATTGCATTGATCCTTGCACAGAAACAGACATTTTAGTATTGCACTGTGAACATTAGAGTATTGCACTGTGGACCTTAGAGTATTGCACTATGGTTAATTTATGAATTCGCAACATGTGTTACACTAAAAAGAAGAGATATTTTATTGCATTGCTACTGCCCTAGATGGCCTATAAGTTATACTCATGGTGAATATTGCACTAAGTATTAGATGAGTCTGGTAACAAGGTTAATGCACAATTTGAGACAGTTTCTACTGACCTAGGTCAACATCATGGAGTATACTGGTTACTAGAGTTCAGCAGCCTGATGACATTAGGGAAGAAGCTGTTCCTGAATCTCATAGTTCTGCAATATATGCTTTGGAAGTGCTTTCCGGATGATAGATGCAGGAACAGATTGTAAGCAGGGTGAGTGCAGTCTTTAATTATTCCTCTGGCCCAGCTGAGACATCTGGATAAGTACAAGTCATGGATAGGTGGTAAGGTGGTCTTAATGATCTTCTCGGCTGTCTTCACCACTCTCTGGAGGGATCTGCACTCAGAGGTAGAGCAGCTTCCATACCATACTATAAGGTTGTTCATCAGGATGCTTTCTATCATACCTCTGTAGAAGGTAGTGAGAACTGCCGATGGGAGATTCGCTGTCCTCAGCCTTCTTAAAAAGTGCAGCCTCTGGTGCGCTTTCTTGACTATGGCATTTGTATTTGCATTCCAAGACAAGTCCTCATCGATGTGACTCCCAGAAACTTCATGCTTCTCACTCTTTCAACTGTTTCTCCATTGATGGTGAGGGGGGAATGTTCCTTGCGATTTTTTTTGTAGTCCACAATTATCTCTTTTGTCTGGTTCACATTTAGTGCTAAGTTGTTATTTCTACATCAGGTAATCAGCTGTTCCACCTCATCTCTATATGCTATTTCATCGTCATTACTAATGAGGCCCACCACTGTTGTGTCATCAGCAAACATGATGATGTGATTTGTATTGTACCTAGCTATACAATCATGTGTTAACAGGGTGAACAGCAAGGGACTTAGTACACATCCTTGTGAACACCAGTGTTAAAGAGTGATGCTATCTGAGGAGTTATTTCCTGTGCAAACTTTCTGAGGTCTGTCTGTGAGAAAGTCAAGAATCCAGTTATAAAGTGGAGTGTTGATGCCTAGTTGGAGTAGCTTCATTGCCAGATGAAGAGGGATGACCATGTTAAAAGCAGAGCTGAAGTCAATGAATAGTACCTTCATGCAGGTGTTTTTATTCTCAAGGTATTACAGGGATAGATGGAGTGCTAGAAAGATGGCATCTACTGTAGAGCAGTTTATTCTAATAAACAAGTTTGCTACTTACTATTACCTGCCTAGCATTTCTGATCACTGGACTTTACTTTGTTCTTTGTGCATACTTTATAATGTTCTATACCAATGTAACATCATATGCTATATTTTTCGGCTGTCTTAAGTTATAATTAAAATCCCCTGCTATAATATTTTCCATATTAACTGCTACATATTGAATTATATTTCTAAACATCTCCTCTCTCCTTTTTTGTTATGTATGCATGTATTGCAATAATTCTAATAATATGGTCCATCCATCTTACATCAATAATAGTAATTATATCAGTTATAACAAAAGTAATAGTGAACACTTTAATTGTATCTTTATTATAAATATTCCTGAACAGGTCTCCCTCCTGAAATTCAATATAACATTTTTCCCCACCAGACTTTGATTTGATATCTTTCTATTTTAGATAAGAATCTAATGTCTTCTGATATAATAACATCACTATCTTGCTTTTTACACCATTCCAAAATCCCTATTTTTCTCTCTAACTTCTTAAAACTATTCACATTTAGTGCTAAGACTTTACGTGTGATTCTGCTTTAAATAATATCTTTCGGCCTTTCCCTTTCTTTTTTTACGTTTTTAAAATCCCTCTGTGATTTTCCTTTTCCTCTCTCATAGTCTTTAACGGATTGAATTTCTTTTTTGCTTTACTATACTCCATTTAATATTATCAGTATCACTCAAACCTGATTCTCCTTCTTCCATTTTCCTGTAAATTCTTCCTGCATACTAACTTTTGTATGACTAATTCTTTATCAGTAGTTTCTATTTGTGTTCTATTTGTGTTCCCATTATTTCTATGTCTTTTTGCCCAGCCACAATCTTTTGTTCTTTCTCTGTTAATACTTCATCAGTCTCTCTCTTTTTCCTTCACATCCCCCCCCAAATGACCCTTTTTATTACATTTGTAACATCTCACTTCACAATCCCTTGTATCATGTCCTATTTTTCCACGAGAAAAACATCTTCTTTTATCACAATTACTGATTAAATGATCATTTTTACCACACAAAAAACATGTTTTAGACTGGCCCCAATATTTTATCATGTCCCTATTTCCTTCAACAGTTATAACACTTGCTAAATGCACAATATTCTTATTTTCAATTTTCAAAATCACATTACAATCCCACACATCAGTCAATAAACCTCTGTTATCATACACTTTTGACATTTCTAATACATTTTTACATAACTTCAATAAATGACCTTTTAAAGTACCTTTAACTACTTCAGTCTTACATTGTATATTGATTTATTTTCTTTGTCTCTGTATAAGATGCTTTAAATATGTACAATTCCATGGTACATTATTTTTCTTCTTTTCATATTCTTCAAAAAAAATTTCCATTATTTGACTAGTCTCTAATATAATCTCACAAAAAGTCTCTTTTTTAATATGTATAAATGTTTCCCTTGCTTTAATTCCCGATAGTGAAATTAATTCATCTTATGCCTTATATCTGTCCAGTTCAGTGTCTTCCTTTTTTTCAATACATACAGTAAAAAGTCTCTTTTTTAACACCTGTTGGGTCTTCCTTCTTTTTCTCAGCTTCCAACTTCACCATCTCTGCATAGGATTTACCTTCCTTGAATGTCTCTTCCTCCTGTTGTATTTTCTCCATTAAGTCTCCCCAGGACACATCTTTGCCACTCTCTGGCTCACTTTCATTAACTAAGTACAATAATACATCATCCTGCAACCATCCCAACTGGAGGGTTGTAACTATGTATTCCTGCTCTGGTACCTCGTCTCTGAAGAGATTCTCTTGGAAAATCTCTTCCGAATCTATCACCACCTCTACTGTATTCACTTTTTGAGAAAGCATGACCACTTTCTCCTTGCCTTCATTTACAGGCTCATCTGCCTGCACCTTCTCGACCCTTACTTCCAACATCAGTGCTGCCATAACATCCTTATTTTTTTACGAATTCTCTTTCCGTATTATCACACACTTCTCACTGCCTTTCCTGGCCTTGGTGAGCTGTTTGAAGAAGTGGAAGCCAAAGTTCAAAAAAATGATCTTCCTTCCCTTGCAAAGCCAAACTGGGTCGGGGTCCATGTCTGCAAGTCCCTATATCAGGAATAACCTCAGTGTCCATTGGAAGGCTGTGTGTGTGGGGTGGCTGGTTGTGTTTGGTGAGAGAGGGTGGCACTGAGCATGCTTGTGTTTTTTTAGCTCTAGTTTTCCCTGGATGTGGTTTGAAGCTGGTTTCAAGCACCAACCTGGAGGAGTGGGTGTGGGGTGTGAATATATATGAATACACCCCTCCTTTGTGTGTGTGTGGGGGGTTTTGGGGCCGGAACGCATGATATGAGGTAAAACCTAAAACCTGAGGTAAAATCTGCTCACATCATCCTCCATTTCCTCCCTGCTTCTCCAAGCCACTTTCTGGCCAGGACAGGAAGACAGGAAGTGCCACTGTGAAAAACATCCCCATATGTAAAAAGGGTAGGGGAAGTTCTCTAACACCCTGGCCAAATTTCCTTGAGGTAATATAAATACCAATTTGGATCTCCCATGAAAAGAGATTACTAGCCTAGTGGGACTAACTTGGTCATCAAAGGATAAATACATTTTGATTTACCAATTGTATAGTCTCTCTCTAATATAATTAGTAAGATGTTTACCTTTACCATGACATCTTACCATTACAGTATACCTTACCTTAAAATGATCCACTGTGGCTTGTCATTTCCTGTCCTCATACATCTTCCTTTATTTCTTCTGCAGATTGCCAATTTCCAAAACAATTCCATCAAGTATTATTATTAAAAGTGTAATTGGTTATCATACTATCATATTATCAGCAGGCAGCACTCCCGTAGTTTGGTGTACTGCACTCCTGTAGGCTCAACATGATAAAAGTTGTTATTTTCAAGGTACTCATTTAATGGAAGATATCCCCTCAACTTTAAAAATATTCGCTATGAACCTCTCCATTATTCTATGTGCTTGGGCAATGTGCGAGTTTATGTGACATTCATAAAACTGCACCGAATTTATTTAGAAAGGAGGGAGTTGAGGACCTTTGTCACTTTTCATTTAATAGTTTGTGACTTTCCATATCAAGCAAATATTTTCTAATATTAGAACAATTGTTGCAGATGTGGAACTTAGAAATTCTACCACTGGAAATTTCCAATATTCATCAGTTAGTACAAGCAGATATCCATTTTTTTTAAATTTATAAAAAAAATCAATACTGATTTTCTACTACTGCTTTTGGTAGATCTAATATAAGCACAGCAACAATTATATTTCCATTTATATATTCCTGGACCAATGTGCAATTGTGTAATATAAAATTATTAACTAATTATTTCTGGAAGAAAAATCCTCTGTTACTAATACTTTTGGATTCAGTACACCTACATGTGATTTATGGGTGATTGCATTTGCCCATTTCAGTAAAGTAGCTGGAATCAGTCTACTGCCTTTTAATAAATAATTATGATTAGCTGATAGCATAATTTCACTTTTGTATTTATCATATGTTCTAGTACACATCCATTTTATGTGCCATATGAAGTTCAAAAACTGTTTTATTTTATGCAGTACCTTCTCTGTTCCAGTTTCTCATTCAGTCTCCTCTAACATCAGAAACCTAAGAACTAGATACTTTACAAGCATGTTTGTACAATTAGCTATTACTTTTGAGTATCTTTTTATCCTTTTTCTTGTGGATATCTGAACAGGTAATCTGTGCTGTCTGTACCTCCTTTTTTTCTATCTTATTGTGAAATAATGTAGTGACAGCCTTAGAGGCCCCCTATTTCTCTCTCTGTACATATATATATATATATATATATATATATATATATATATATATATTTTTTTTTTTTTTTTTACTGCGGCAGTGTTGTCCCCTCACAGTTAGATGTTGCCCGTTCGATTCTCAGTTAGAGCGTCTTCTGTGTGTCGACATGCATGAATGGGCATTCCTTCATTGAAGGTTGTGCGTTAGGCCCGGCAAGCCAGCACGTAAAAATCTACTGCCAATCATTAGCAGACCGGAGTTCCGCTGTGGCGACCCCTAACCGGGAAAAGCCGAAAGACACAAACATATATATATATATATATATATATATATATATATATATAGTGGTAATTTTGACTAGTGATTGTTAAAAACTCATTCTAGCAGGTTATAGTCAGTCACCAATGTAAAGGTTTTTTTTCATAAAGATAAATAGAAAAAAATGCTTACAAAACCAAAGAATAGAAAGAGTTTTTTTTCAGTTGGGGAATGTCTTTTTTTCTGATCTGTTAAAGATCTACTTGCGCAAACTATAACTTTATTTAATGCTCTTGTGTTTAACTTAGTGAAGCACCCAAGCTACTGGAATTCAACTTAACTTCAACTAAAATAGTCTCACTTTTGTCTTAAAATAGCTTAGTACAGTGTCAAAACTCAGTATCGCCTTTAGTTTCTCAAATGTGGATTATTGTCTGTTTGCCAATCCAAACAGAGTACCCTTTTCATTACTTCTCTTAGTGATGATATTGTACTGATTTTATGACAAATAACAATATATTTCAATTATGCCCATTTTAAAATATAGAGCACTTGAATTATAGTCAAATTATGTTTATAGAAGTACATATTGTCTTTTTATACATTTTTAAATAGTTAATTGTTTATTTTTTATATATTTTAATGTGAATTTTAGTGATTGGTTGTCTTAGTGTAGTTAAATGGTGTGTTTTAGATTGATTAATTAGATCTGATGAAGTCCAGTGTTTCCTGGACGAAAGCGCTTGACTGTATACATTTGGATTATTAAATCATTTTGTGGATTATCTTTGGAGTCACTCATTGCCTTTGAATCACCACTAAGCTGGGCTAGAAGGTGTTTGTGTTATTAGTTTATGGTGCACCTTTACTTCACCGTTTTTTTGTGGTTGGATTTTATGACAAAATGTGATATAGAATTCATCATTCCATTCAAGTTCTACTTTTTCCATTTCTACAAAGTGAACTATTGCATAGTACCTTAGCTTTATTTAGGTCATCTGGCATCCGTCCAGCTGAAAAATTGAACCATAAAATTCTGAAGCATCTTTATTAAATTAATGTTGCTTCTTGTTTAATGTCAAAATATTTTGTCTTATTCCTTCCATCACCTGCTTGGTGCTTCATTGTGTTCTATTTTGTTATGACATATGTTAGTATGTCTGTGCTACAGTTTTTACTTTAGGATTTCCTGTATTACCTCGTGTATTATTATTTTTTTCAGCAGAGATAGCACTAAATACAACTCACTTACCCCTTCTGAAACCTGTGTAGAAGAGGCTGTTATGCTTCAGCTCTGTGGATCTTCCTCAAATTAATAGTGTTCAGATTTCAAGTCTGGTTTACTTAGTGCTACAGCATCACTTGTTTGCATTATATTATTAGTGGTTTAGGCCTTATGTGTCTCTCTGTCTCTCTCTCTTTGCTACCTTATTTGCTTGTCACATTTCTATGTCAATGTTAAATTCACTAAAGATTTAGAAATATTGCATCCATCTGACCATAGAGCTTTAATAAAGTTATTAATTTCTTTCCAAAAAGATGTACCATATACATCCAATCAGCTATTATTTCAGAATCACATCTCCAGAATTTTAATCTATTTGATTTATACATAATTGTAATTTTGTTAGGAGTGACAAAAGCTCTGTGTAAGAATTTACAAGTGAAAATTTTCCAATATAATGAAGATGTGGTTTTATCTGTAGATTTTAATGTTACTTTTTTGTATTCTTCAGAGAAGTCTTTATTATTAATTTTTGAGGGCTAATTCCAATAGGAATTGTTTAAATATGTGAAATCTAACTTAAGAAGTTTTTAAATTTGTGACAAATATGATTTATTTTTCATTGCATTATTATTGATATTTATTAAAAATTCTAATAATTTGGGGAACCATTTCTTATCTAAGTTAAATATCTTATTTAACTCTGTGCTCACAAAGTCTCTACATATTTGTAAAATTAACCAATTCTCAGAATCTTGATTGTATTTGGACCTTAACTTTTCAACTGTCTATATTAATAACATTTAAGAATTGATGTCAATAAATGAAGTTATTTTGTTGTTGCGATACTAGCATTTTGTTGAATTTATGAGTTTCTTAACAGTTATTTGTATATGCAATTAGACATACAGAAAATATTAAATCTTTCAATGGTTACTATATGTGAACTTTTGGAAAGAGGAACTGATGTTAGTTAAATAGGGAATTTGAGAAGAGGGTGTAATTCCATTTGCACAAAAAAAATCTTTTAATAACCAGATAAATCTATTAGGGACTATTTGTTTATGACTGGTTGTGATATATTTATTATTTACTAATAATATTTTTTACTTATTTGTTTCCATTTGAATCATAAGATGAATTTATCTGTAACACTATAACTTTTACAGTTGTTGAAGTAGCATACAGTTGAATATCAGGGAATCCTATTCCACCATTATCCCAACCTTTTCTGTGCCAATCAAAGGAAAATCTTGGTTTATTGGGATGCAAAAAAAATGTAAGTAAAATATTATTTATCTTCTTTATCAATTTTATATTTGGTGGAGATAGTACTAAAGATTGTAAGACAAACAATATTTTAGGGAGAATTACCATCTTAATAAGCATTTATTCATTCCTCCATGATAAAGAAGAATTTGTTCTAATTTGTGACTAAACTTAAAATTTTATCAACAATCTGTTGAAAGTTTGTTTGTATCATTTCTTTACTATTATACATAATGGTTATACCAATGTATTTCATTTAATTGCTATTCCAATCAAAGTTAAAATATTTTTGTATTTTTTTTATTTTTTATTTTTAATTAATAATGTACTTGTTTTATTGTGATTAAATCTGAAGTCTGAGATTTCTTCAGACTGGCTCATAGAACTAATTATATGTACTAATGGATTTTGTGTATTTTTTATTGTTAGTAAAATATCATCAGCAAAGAGTTAAGTTGTTAGTTTGAAATCTTCTTTTATTTTGATACCATTAATGTTCTTATTGGATCTAATACTGTTAGCGAAAGGTTCTATAGCTAATGCAAAATGTAAAGGTGATAATGAATAGCCTTGTTTTGTGCCTTTTTTGTAATTTAAAGGAATTAGAAAGAAAAGAACATATTTAACATAAGCACAAGAGTTGTTGTATAACATAGAAATTAATGCAATGACCACAGGTAAGAAATTATACACTTTAAGTGTTTTATACAGGTACGACCAAGTAATTGAGTTAAAAGCCTTATCTAAATGAAGACTAATGATAGAAAGTGTTTTTTTATTTTTATTTGCATAGTCTATTAATGTATGTATTCTTATTATATTATCCTGTACTTGTCTATTTAAAATAAACCCAGTTTGATAACTGTTAATTAATTTAGGTATAAATAGATTAATTTTGTTAGCTAAAATGGACATAAACATCTTATAGCCACATTTAAAAATGAAATGGATCTGTATGGTGAACACTTTGTATGATTTTTATCTTGTTTGAAAATAGGTGAGATAAGGGAATATTTCCATGATGGGGGCTTCAGCAGTTGTTTTTATTTCTCTATAGACCTTATCTAATATTTAAACTGCATCATCTGGTAGTATTTTATATAGTTCTGGTACAAGACCATCTAAGCCCAGTGCCTTATTAGTTTTTTTTTATTTCTGTTAAAGTGAATGGACTATCATTTTTTTAATTTGTTCACTTATTATTTGTCTTTTCCCTTAGAAATGTTTCAACTATATCATCATTATCTAGGTTATTTGTATTATTACTTTTATTTTTATAAAATATTTTAAAGCCTTCAAGAATACCTTTAATATCTGTTCTTCATTCTTTTACTTATAGTTTTCTGACTGTCACAGAAACATACACATTTAAAATTAAGATAGTTCATTTGAAGGGAAACTGTTTATATTACTTAGAGTGAAAAACTTGCTGACAACACTTTGTAATTAATCAAACACAAAGCAATTGTTGGTATTTTTAAAATGATGGTCATATTTATGGTCCAGTTCTCAAAGTTAAAGACATTGTAAACTGATACATCAAAAGCAGCACATTGAAAGCTGCTTTTGATGACAGACAGCTGATACTAGCAAAACAAACATATACCATGTGTTTTTGCAAGGTAAGCAAACCCATCTGCCCTTGCACCTTCCATATGAGGGTTGTAGTTCATCCCTTGTCCACTTATTTGTACAACTGCAACCACACAAAAAGTCAAAGAAAGGAATATAAGTGTTTTAGAAAAAATAAATATTTGCCTTTCTCTGAATTTCAGCATACTCAGCCATCACAAAAAAGCAACATTCAGTGTGCTGCTTTTGAAAAGCATTTTTTTTTGTATCTTTTGCTTTGATGTCTAGTCCAAACCTCACTGAGGCATTTTCATATTCTAATGCAGACAAGTTATGGTGAAAATGAAAAAAATACTCTTACTAGAGAGAACTGAAAAACTATTTTCACACATTGTGGGGGGTTCTTAGACTGACTACTCTTTCTAACAGTTTCTATACTACACTGTATTAAACGGAAAGTAGCTTAGGTATGATGTAGACAGATATGGACTTCATAAGAGTATGAGGTTTTCAGACCAAAGTTTCTTTCAAGCACAGAAAAGATAAGATGGTATGCAATGAAATATGTGGGTGGGAAATCTGGAGAAGCATTAATTACTTTGCTGAAGGAATGGTATCTGCTTATACAGACCGTCAGGAGTGGTGAGGAGGCTGCTAACAGATGTTGCTGGTGCTGGCCATCAAGTTGAGAACCAGTAGATGAAGTCTTTGAGAAAAGGTTGCCAATGTTGATTTCCCATACAAAAGTGTAATAACACTAATGAGAGCTCCTCATATTACATATGATGTGTGAAATAATTGAGAAGCATATCACATTGGGTGCTTGTTACTAGTGTCAATGACTAGTATGCTTTGGATTTGATTCTTGGAGAACACAATAGAAGCTTTCTGGCTAGCCACACTTGGTGTTTCTCGCTATAGTAAAATATTCAGCAGTCACACAAGTTAGACGCTGTGGGAAAATGTATCACACAGTGGCAACCAGATTTGAAAAAAAAGGGAGCACTGTGAAATAGTATAATCATGGTGGGGAAATACATTCCATATGCTGAACTTTGTTCTCCTCTGTAGGCAAATGACTCCATCTACCAGGACTTGCAGCAAGTTATTTAAACTCATCTTCTCTTTGTGGATATGAATACGGCAAGATCATTAGTGTTATAAAAATCTGAAATGCTTGCCTCCCTGTTACATATCCTGATGCAGATGTTTCACATTTCAAGCATTTCTTTACTATTTGAAGAAGTGCAACACCAAAGAAAATCATGGCATGTAAACATAACTGATTTAAGACATAAAGACCTATGTTTATTCCATCTGTAAAATGAATTTATTGTGGACAGTATAATAGATAAATAGACCAGGAAATAATGTCAAGGATTATATCCTTTCTTACATACAGGTTGCTGACACTTTGATAAATGAACAAATCACAGCAAAAATAAGAGCTTCCTCCACAAGACACAGACAAAGCAGGACTGAGAATAACTCAGTTGTAGAAACAGCTGCATCTTCTGCATACTACCCCCCCCCCCCCCCACACACACACACACACACACACACACACACACACCATAGGGAGCACAAAAACTAATGCACTATAAGGGCAAGAAAAAAACAATTGAATGTGTCTCACAACCTCCTACTGGGGACAGTAGATATGAACAGCCCAAACCAAATCCTGGAATATAAACTAGTCTCCCTGTACTTCCCTTTTCCCTTTACTATGTTTTCCTTAAATTGTATCAGGTTTGCCACCTTTTACTGAATATTGTTCTTCTTTATATTTAAAGCTGCTTTAATGGAGAATACTTTTCACTGTTATTTAACAGATGCTTAAAAAAGGTAGTTGCCATGAATGCTTCTTTCTACTTCTGCTATACACACTATATGATTATTTAATTAGATAACTTTTTTCTTGTATCTGTTTCATGTTATTTGCTTTGTCATATATTTAATAATTGGATTCTTTTTTCAACATATTTACTTCTGCAACTACTGATTCATATTATTTGTTTAGTCATTTAGCAATTTCAGAAACTAAGTAGACTGCATCTGCTGTTATCAGAGGTCTAAGCCTGTTGCTAACAAGGGTTGAAAGTAGCACCTGCAAATAAAGATGAGCTCCCAAACCAATAAAAGGAAAGGATTTCAAATAACTGAATTCTGTTAAATTAGAAAGGAAATACGTGAAAGCTGTTTTAATTAACTGATTCTTTTAGTAAAATACGTGTTATTGCCTCGGTACCCCCAAGTTCCCCATACTGTACTGTTACTGAGTCACTAAAGCTTATCTGCAACATTATGTCCTGCTGTGTGCAAAGACTGAACTGTCTGCTCTTGATCCTAATAGCCAGATCAGTGTATGCCTGAAGCTCCTAAGGCAGTGTTTTCCAAACTTGACATGCAGACCACCCTCCTACCTTATCTCCTCTCATAATTAAATGGATGTGTAAAAACTCTAAGGATCCTTCCCTTTTTCTGCAGTAATCTTATAATAGTGTTGTCATTTGCTCTTAGCTATTTTCAGTTATCTAAACAAAACAACTTAATGACACTTCCTTCACTGCTTAGCTGGCCAGTAGTAGGAAATTAAATAATTCCCTGCAGTGGATAGTAGAATGAATATAGTAACAATCTGCTTCTCATCCTGGCTGTTGTGGTAGAGAGTATCTCTCAGTCTAAATCTTACTCAAAGGTTGTGCAGCAGGCCTCCTCAACTTTTATCATTGTTTGACTAGCTTTTTCACATTGTGTTTTTTTCCATTGTTGGTATTGTTTGACAATACAGTAATAATTGTTGAGAGCAAGCTGCTGGTCCTTGATATTTCATTACTTCATTAAGGTTAATTAAAATGTTGTTAATTATCTGCCTTTTTCTACTGTTGTTTGATAAAATGTTGGCACTGTTATTGATAGCTCTCCTTTCTTGAGTCAGGTGAATTATCAGTAGATATTTAAATGCTATGCTAAGTACACCATTGTTTACGCATATTATTTGGTAGTCAAACGCATGAGGATTTTCTTAAAATCACTTCAGTTACTGCCCCACTTCCCTATGCAACAAATCAACTTACATGTGACTTGCTTTTCTTAGCATACTGAAATTCAATTCACTTTAGTTATTGATTGAACTGTTCTAAACAAGCAATCAGCTAGAGCAGCTACGTGCTTCTTTTATTTATAATTAATCCTGCTCTAATTATCTGCATTCTGGGTGTCAGACCCTTTAATCTTTCTTGTTGTTTTTTTTATTCTTAAAGTCTCCAAGTAATCAAGCATCTTAGCAAAAATAAATGTTTTCTTGTAAACAACTGTGCCTGGTAGTATAATCCCTTTCCTGGAATAACAGATCAATTAATCCTTCATATCCTTTAAATCAGAACTGGCTTCCCTGCTATTGCTCGAGGTGAAATTGTTCAGGGAGCAGTAGCACATAAAATAAAAGATGAAAGGCGTAACGCCAAATGTTGTTTAATAAGGAAATCATTGCCAGAGCAGTTTCTATGTGTGTGCCAGCAATGATTTACTTGTTTTGGGAGATTTTTCTTTTCTCTATATTGGTGTAACTATGGAGTTGGTATACAGAAAAATGGGGGGTGTTTTTACCCTTCTGTATTTTGGGCATTTTTTTTATCCTTTTGGATTGTCAGCTTTAAGGAACTTGGAGTTTCAAGGTAGAACCTTTTAATTTTGGCACATATTCCTATGTTTATTCTCTATTTTAGTGCAGCTCAAAGGTGCTATCTTTCTTGCCATTTAAACAAATTAGGTCTTCCTATACTAGGACGTATATTGTACAATAATATGTCTTCTTCCTGCAAGTTTATATGAACTTCCTTTATTTACAGTCTTCTCTTTGTATGCTTTGCTGGCCCACTAAAGCCACTGTTACTAAATTAGTCTGGAATAATGAAATTTAGTTCTGCCACATACTTCACCAGACTTATTATTTCCGTCTAATAGAGTCTTTACACTATCCTTTTTTCCCAACTAGAGTTTTGGACATTTGGCAATTCCTCAATGTTCACTTCATTGTTGGTATTGTTTGACAATACAGTGATAATGAATTGTAAATCTGCTTGTTATAATCATTCCAGATTGCTATCTTATATTACTTAACACACTGACCCTTTTTACAGTTTTTTTTTATTGTGACTTATTTCTCTACTGTTCTTTTGTTCTCTGTTTTCCATATTCCTTTTTAGTAAGTACCTTTTTCTTCTCTGTTTCCCATTTTCTTGTATTCCAGAATATGGAGTACTGTCCTTTTTAGTAACTGCTTGTCTTCCCTTTTTCCTATTACATGTCCAATAATCATCAATAATGACTTTTCATGGACCCTAGTCACACTGACTCTTACAACTGTATTATTCCTTACTTTAGCTATCTCATTCAGCAATCTGCTAAGTTCCATTGTTTTCTATTTTTTAATGCAGCACTGGTCTATACTTTTTCTGTTACCATTATGCATTTAAAAGTTGTAATACGTCAACCACTGCTACCAACTGGCAGTCCCCTATTGGCCTTGTTATAAGTGACCTACCACTTTGGCAGTATCTACCCAATAGCTTCAGAAGGAATATCCTGTGCCTTCAAAAACTCCCCTTCATGTTATCCAAGGAAAATGTTTAGCTTTGGAACTATTAGTATCATCACCTGCTATAAATTAGTTCTGTACTCATAAATTATATGGATATACACCCCATCCTAGGACCTTCTGCTGCAGCTAATCCATCTTGACATATAGACTGCAGTGCTAATATAATTGCCTTATCTTAATAATATGCTATGACATAAGTCAGGACCTAAAACTATCTAAATCCATGTGGCATGTGTAAAGGTATATGATATTCTATGCAACAAAAACATGTAGTTTAAATCATGCATTAAGTGTAGTGAAGTGAATATTCCTGGCTATAACATGTCTAGACAGGACTGATCCCTTAAAAGGGCAGGGGTGTACAGTAATCCCCACTAAAGACAATTTAATTTGCTTGCTGTTTGTCAGGCAGTGCTTCTACAGTGATAATTCTGATATTCTCATTGTTAGCATCCCCATGAATTTACATTAATTCTTCAAAGTTGTGGGCATCAACATATCTCTTAGCAACTTTTAGCACTATTTAAAGATAGTGTGACACAGGTTGTAGAGATCAGAAAATCAGAAATCATGTGCTGGGGGGCATTTATTTTGACTGAACTGGGTTGCACCATGAGACATTGACATATAATCCAGAGCTGTGGCTTAAATAAGCTATTGACAGTCTAGATAATATTGCAGGAACATCTGTTAGAGTACTGTAGTCTGGGTTTTATCATTTTATCCTGATGACAAAGAGGTTGCATGAATCCTGCCAGATGTTATAAGTAATTACCACAATTATTTTGAGGTAGGTATTTAAGCCAGAAGGTTTCTAATCATAAAAACCTAAGCTTCAGAACACTGAATAAGATAGAGGAGGACAAAGTAAATCAAATATTACAAGTACTGAACTGGAAGAGCCTTCACAGCCTGCCTACAGTGTACACTACGCTCCTTGACTTTGTGAAGCCTATCTGTAACACCCTTGATAGCCTTGCGCAGGAATAATTATATTATTTTTCTACTTCCCAGAAAGAAGCAATGATATCCATGGACAAGAAATGGACTTAATATGTTAAGATTGTGTCATGTCACTTACTGCATTTTGTAGGAATCAGTGCAGAAAATGCAATCAAGTAGCATAAACAAACCTTTGTTGTATGCATGCATGCAAGGCAGTTCTGGTTCCCCAGAAACTTTTTAGAAAGGTATTTCTGTACAAAGTAAACATATCCTCCTTTTCCTTATAAGATGGGTAAGAATGTTTCAGAACTGGGCTTTCCAAGGCAGCACACTAATCAGCAGCTTAATTTCAGCTCCCTCAATATGGAAAAACAACTGATATGTAAGAGCCAGTAATTCTGCCTGTTTTAGTAAAATTCAATTACTGGCTACTAAGTACACTGCCTGGATGCCAGCAAAGAAGAAACTTGGAGAGCCGGGAAGAAATTTAACTTGAAAAGGTAAAGTGAAAAACAGTTCAAGCTCCAGTTTCAGTACAAGAGATAGCTTCCAGTAATTTAGAAGAAAAAATAAGTAAAATATGCTGAGCTGATAAAAATAAATGAAACATTGAAGGTGTATATCAACTCCAATAACAAAAACCTGGAAAGATGGAAGAAGCTTTAAACAGCTATTCAGATGAACTGATAAAACTGCAAAAATCAGAGGTAGAAATGAAAAAAAAAAGCTGGTGGAATATGAGACTGCTATTTCTGATTCACTGTATAGTTTTTCAGATCTCTGCTGAAAGTGTTTTGCCCCACCTCTCCCTATTTTCTGCTGTGTCTTAAGTTGGTATAACTGTTTTTTACAGCTTGTGTCATCTGACTATCTGAAGGATTACTTGCATAATAATAGACCCTGTTAGCCTGCATATCATTGCTAGAACCTGTGTCTAATAGAACTCTTTTCAAACTATCTGGAAATATACAACGCTAAGTAAATTTTTGGTTCTTCAGAATTGTGTACTGTAAATTGTTGCTGGACTAATTTTATTCAGAGTTGTGCACTGTTGTTTTTGATTCACTGTATAGTTTTTCAGATCTCTGCTAAAAGTGTTTTGTCCCATCTACCCTCCCTATCTCTGGTTTGTTGTTTAAATTTGGTGGCTTTTGCAGTTGCCCACCCCACTGTAGATTTGATCTGGGACACTCCCCCCAGTCCCATCTCTTTACCACATTCTACCTAATACACTCCTTCTGCACTTGTTTTTTGTCATTTTTAATTTAATTGCATTTTTTATACTGCGTTTGATCTAATATTGCTACATACTCAAGTCTGCTAGCTTGCACTACATTTGAATTGTTTTTACTGCTGTTTTAGCTACTTTTCTGTAAAAAAAACTGTAAGCCTGTTTCCTACTTTTCCTGTAACTAGTGTAGTTCAGTTACAGATTTGCTGTATCCAGGACTGTATGTAAGCTTCTGAGCCCCCCCCAAGCCTTTCTGTGTTGGAGGGAAGCCTTCTAGCTTGTCAGTGGGAGTGGTAAGCACTAGGTAACCTGTCTACCACATAAGGAGTGGTTCTGGCCCAGAAATTGTAGTTATTGGTCATCTGGGCAATCTTTTCCATCTCTCTCAACTTTCTGATTTGAATACCTGCATTTGCACTTGTTTCTTTCCTGTAACTAGTCTAGTGCAGATACAGATTCTTACTTTTAGCACTTGAATTTGATTATTTGTGCTCAGCACTTGTTCAGAACTTGTTGTAAGCACTAAATAAGCTACTAATTACTATAGCACTAAACCTTTCTCATTACCTAGAGGAAAACAGTTTTTGCACTTAGTTTTCTCACTTGCTTAGAGAAAAAACGCTCTTGTACTCACTTTCCTCACTTATCTAGAGGAAAATATTTTTTTATTTCAGGCATGTCCAAGGGTCAGCTCCCAGTGTTCTCTCCTCTCTGTCTGATTAATCTGGGCATCTTGGGGCAATGTAGAAATGCATCATGTACACAGACAACCCTCTCCTCCTACCACCCAACACTACAACCTGTGAGCGATGCACTTATCTAGCCAAACTGGAGGTAAAGCTCTCTCCAATCAAGACCAAACTTGACATTCAAGTGGAGAAGGTAAACACTTACACCACACACTTATCACATGGTCTCACTAATCTACACCACCAAAATCCACACATAGAAACACAAAAATATTCACGGAGGCTCTCAATAATAATCTGCCCAAGCAACAGAGACCTCCAAAACAGAAACACAAGCAACTTCCACCCCCCAACACAACCCAAATGACACAGCCCACAGACTCAGTGTGCCACTCAACCACAGCCAATAAGGTAAATCAACGTATCCAACACACTAGTCATAGGTGACTCTATAGTCAGGCACAGTGATGTCCCACTCACCAGGCTAAACAAGGAGAAGGTTACTGTCAGCTGCCTGTCGGGTGCCAGGATCCACCACATAATGCACGCACTGAGGTCACTCCACAACAAGTGCAAATATGACTCTGTCATTGCCCATGTTGGTGTGAATGACCTGAAATGTACCTCCCTGGACTACATGAAAGGACACATGGAAGAGCTCTCTGATCTTGTAGCCCAGGCAGGTATGACCCTAGCCCTGAGTAGCATTCTGCCATCGCCGTGAATTATACCGCAGTACAAGGACAAAATGATTGACTTCAACAATTGGCTGAGCTTCTTGTGTCATTCTAGGGGGATCCATTATCTGTCTGTTTGGGATGACATGGTCAACAGGACACAATGCTTTGCCAGAGATAGCCTGCACCTGTCACCCCTGGGATTCCAGATACTGGCCAAGGCTCTTGCCACCCCTATAGTGCACTCCTTAAAATGGAAAACATCAATATCTGTGCAGTGACTGAGACCTGGTTCAAGGCTCCAGAGAGCACCCCTGCAATAACAGGCTATAACTCATACCACACTTGTTGGCCATGTAACCTGGACCGGAACACCAAAGGTGGAGGTGTGTCCATATTCATTAAGGATATCCACACCTCCAGGCTAGTTGCTCAGCATAATGCAGCCGAGGTTATCCAAGTGCAACTAACTCTGGGCAAAACTGCAATCCAAATTGTAGCTTGCTACAGATCCCCCACCATGCCCCAAGATTCCCACTCCTCTTTTCTTTGTGTACTGGAAAATATTGGGGTTCAACCAACACCCTAATAATGGGTGATTTCAACTACCCCACCATTAACTGAGAAAACTACTCATGTACCAACTCCTTCACACAACGCTTTCTGGAATTCATAAACTCCACACCCCCACCAGGGGCAACGATATCCTAGACCTAGTCATTACCAACATGAGTGACCGGTGTTCCACACCTGAAGTCAACTCTTTGTTGGTCCGATCTGACCATAAGCTAATCACCCTTGATATCCGCATCCCGCTCCCACCCCCCATTAAGGAAACCACAGTAAAAAATTTCTCCAAAGACAACTTCATGCTTCTTAAGACAGAAGTGGTGAACTTCATGACACCCATGCAGATGGACAATACAGTTACAACTGCTGAATCCTAAACAAATGCACTCTATAAGCACTTATACAAGTGCATGGATCATGCTATCCCAAACAGAACCAAGACGCTATCCTCCAAAAAAAGGAAGCCAATCTGGTGGTCCCCTGCCATAAACAAACTGTACAGCAGAAGGAAGAAATTGTTGCAAAAGAGAGTAAAATCCCATGAGTGGAGGAGCTCTCTGGTCAGACTTAGTAAGAAGCTGACATCCCTTATAAGATCCTCCAAAGCTAGCTATGAAAACAAAATCACCACTGATTCTAAGAACAACCACAAAGCATTCTATAGCTATGTCAAGAATCTCAATGGCAACACCAAGATCTGCTCTGAGTTACAGCACAACGGCATGAAAATTATAGAACCAACTGATATTGCCAACATCCTGGCAGATAGGTTCAGTGCTAACTTTACCCCCCACCCCATAAAGGGCCCATATCTATACAGGAAGAATGCAGAGTCCCTGTAATCACAACTACACAGGTAAAAGCTGCACTCTCTAAAGCCAAAAACACAGCATCCATGGGACTGGACAACATCCCAGGCTGCATTTTACATGAACTTCAGAACAAACGGGCTCACCACCTAAGCACCACGTTCAATCATAGCCTCACATCAGGCTTTGTGCCCACTGAATGGTGTACAGCAACAGCTATCTCATTCCACAAAGGGAGAGCCACCACTGATCTCGGGAACTATCACCCTATTAGCCTGACGAGCCTGGTCTGCAAGGCCATGGAACATATCATCATGGAACTCATAAACCAAGACATTGGTAACCTCCAGACTCTGGATCCTACCCAGTTCGGGTTTGTGAAAGGCAGATCATACCTCCTGAACCTGATCAACTTCTTTGAGGCAGTCACCAAAGCCATAGGTGAGGGTAAGGTGGTTCACACAGCCTATCTTGACCTCGCCAAGGCTTTCAACACCATCCCCATTCTGGAATTATAGCTAAACTCACTAAACTAGGTATAAATCCCTATGTCACAAGATGGGTTGCCAACTGGCTCACTGACAAAACCCACACTGTAAAAGTTGCACACTCCAAATCTGACCTCAAACCAGTGACAAGTGGAGTACCACAGAGATCAGTCCTGGGACCTCTCCTGTTTGGTATCTACTTCTCTGAAGTACAGGCTAACACAGAAGGCCTATGGCTAATGCAGTTCGCAGATGACTGCAAACTAAGAACCATAGTCGAGTCCCCAAATGATGTGGAAATCCTACAGAAGGGCCTCACTGAGACAGATGCCTGGTGTCAGAGCCATGGCCTGAAGCTCAATGCCAAAAAGTGCATTGTCGTCCCCTTTGGTAAAAACTCTGTACCCATGAACTACTATGTAGACAGCAGTCTACTTAACACCTAATGTGTGATAAGAGACCTTGGGACCCAGGTGGACAATAGTCTGTCCTTTGATAGTCACATCACCACAGTAGTCAGGAAGTCCTATGTGGCACACTTCATCATAAAAGGGTTCTCATCCAGGAAAAAAGAGGTCATTGTTCCCCTCTACTCGACACTCATTAGACCCATTATAGAGTAGAACTCCCCTTTTGGAATGTACCTCACAAGACATCTTCAGCAGCTGGAAAGGCCACAGAAGTACCTCACAAAGAGGATTACTGGCCTCAAACAGATGCCCTACACTGACCATCTCAAAAAACTCCAGCTTTACCCCATAGCATATCGCCTACTCCGAGGTGATCTCTGCCTAACATATAAAGCTATGTCAAACCCAGAGCTGTTGGACATGCTACACCTAAAGAAATCCCAATCCCTCTGAACTACACGCTTTAGGGACCTAAACCTTGTCACCACAATAAATAGGACATGCTGGAGGGATAGATTCCTGTCCCAGAGACTTCCCATACTCTGGAACAGGCTACCCATCTGTGTCAAGCAAAGTTCTTCATTAGCACTCTTCAAGAAAAATTTTGATGAGTGGATGGGAAATAGGAAATACACCCAGGGGATCACTTCTGTGTCTCTGCTCGACAGTGGCACAGGAAAATAACTTTCTTGGGTGGCATAAGCCAGGGAACCTTGTTGGCTAGGCTTACATAGGCCCTCGGGCCAATAGTCTAGTACCTACCTATGAACCTATGAACCTATAAAAGCACAAGTAAGTCACTGGACTGGTATTCCATGTCAGGATTTGATACTTGAAAGTGCACATTGTGGGTATGCTCCATACCTGGCCATGAGAAAGCAGACAAGACTTTAGTAAAGATATGCAGTCATAGCAGCAGAAAGAACTGATCCTGACAAAACTGTGGCAAAAGGACAAAGTATTAAAAATTGGAGGCAGTAGTGTGTTTATGGAAAATGGTTATTCACTATACACCAGGCAGAAGAGATGGAAATCTATCCCAGCAATCAGGGAATATCGAGAGGTAGGTGTAAGATTCAAGATGATGTACACAGCTGTCTTAAGAATATTTTTTTTTCCTGGAAAATCTAAGTCATTTTTTGGCAGCCATTGTGGTGCAGCAGTTAGCATTATCACCTCACAACAAGAGGTTCTCCAGTTTGATTCTCACCTGGGGTACCTTCTGTGCAGCCATGTAGTTGCATGGGTTTACTCTGGGTGCTCCAGTTTCCTCCCACATTCCAAAGACATGCAGTTAGTGGATTGGACACTCTAAATTGGCCATAGGTATGAGTGTGTGTGTGAGTGAGTGGTACAGATAAACTACTGTAGCAGAGCTTGCTACCTGACAGTGTAAAACCGTGGCTTGAGATGATTGTCACTGTTGAAAGTGACACCCCCACCCCATGTGCAAAAATGGAAAAAGGGGTTGAGGATGGATGGATGGATG
Source organism: Protopterus annectens (assembly GCF_019279795.1). NCBI lineage: Eukaryota > Metazoa > Chordata > Ceratodontiformes > Protopteridae > Protopterus > Protopterus annectens. The sequence goes on along the minus strand of NC_056732.1, from coordinate 322,467,053 downwards.
GCTGGATGGATCAAAGTCATTTTTTGATGCAGAACAGGCTAAGAAGAAAATACAACAGTTTGTTTAACAAGGGGTGAGCAATCAAACAGAAGGAGACTCTGCTTGTCATTCTCCTAATGGAAGGCTCATAGAGAGACTTTGCCAGTGAAACCGTTTCCAATGTTCCATAGAAAAATGCTTGAGAGACAGAAAAAGCAAAGGAGTTGACTAAAAGAATAGGGAATACCCTGGACTTGAACCAGAGTCTGGGGTTGGGAGATGGAGAGGAGCAGGAAGAAGACCAGCAACACTGAAATTAGTGTATAAATGTGAGACTATAAAGCATTTTATATATTTAATATATTTTATATTTTAACATGGGTCGAGGTAGGTGTTCAGTATTATTCAGAACTACAAACATCTCACCTACCTCGACCCATGTTAAAACCCATTCCTAGATTGTTTTTTTTACTTCGACATTCCCGTTTTCGAACTTCCGTGTTTGACGATAGTACAGTCGACGGAGTGCGGTTCGAAATTTTGATAGTAAACAGTTTTACCATTATAAAATGGTTGTAGGCATAGCCGCTAAATATAAATGTTTGTATAAGAACATCAGAATTCAACCTGTATCTCATCGGCTTACTACAAATATGTTTAATCCTCATAAACTGAAGGCAGTAAGTGTTTAGGATGACAACTGCTCCTATACAGTAGAAAATTCTTGCTGAAAGGTTACCTGAACAAGATGGTTTCCAAAGAACTATACAAGGTTTTAGATGTGATGATATCCAAAGAGGTAACTGCAAATAACGCAACCTTAATTACAAACTGCATACCAAACTCATTGCACTCAAAGATTTAACTAACTGGATCAATTCTAGATGTTTTCCAGTCCAAGTCATCATAATGATAAGAACACAAACTGCATACCAAACTCATTGCATTCAAAGATTTAACTAACTGGATCAATTCTAGATGATTTTCAGTCCAAGTCATCATAATGATAAGAACAAAGTGCAATTCCTGTATTTTGTGAGTTGACAGCCTAAACATTAGCTGTGAGGATGTGAAGATCACTTTTGTATTACATACCTTAATGATCACAGTAATAGTTAAGGGGTCCATCATGTTTTAATTATATTAATAATTTAATGGTAAAAGTTATACTTTTAAGGAATAGCTGTGGTTGCAACTTTTAATTATTAGTTTTAGTGAGCCTGGGAAGACTGGCCTGAGATGCATTCATTCAGGCATTTTCTTTTTTTTATTTATTTATTTTTTTTATTTGTTGCTGCTAAAGCAGAGGAAATCTAATTAATGCAAAAGTAGTGCCACAGTGGATAGCTTTCCTGTAAACAAGCAAGGGGTTCTGTGGTTCAGTTCTCTGTTGGGGTGCCTTCTGTGTGGTATCTGTAAGTCCTTCCACTGTTCATGTGGATTTTCTCCAGGTTCTTCCCATGTTCCCAAGACATGCCATCAGGTGGATACCTGCAGGTGTGAGTGTGAGGTGCAGAAGAAAGACCTGACAACCGCCTTCCATTTTGCTGTTTTCTTCATGCTTCAAAGGTAACAGTGGCTGTCCACAGCGTCACTCCAAGAGATGGATGGGGTCCCCTTCAAAACATCGAAGAGCCACAATATTGAATCCTGCTTCACTGAGACAACTTTGCTGAATCTTCAGTACATTAAACTCCCAGAACAGATAACAACAACTCTGAGAAACAAACTACTTGGCCACCATGGTGAATCTTGCCCTTTCTCACTGTAGTGTGATCTTGGACTTGGCATATTTAGTTGGGGGGGACAAGGGTTTTCTTGTTTTGCTGTTTGTTGTTTTGTCCTGGTGGTCGAGTTATTGTTTACCCAGGTTAGTTTTCATTGTTCTGGGAGTTCGATATAGTAAAGATTCGACGAATGTCATCTCGATGAAGTCAAATTCAATATTGTGGGGATTCAATGTTTTGAAAGGGATCCCTTGTAAGAGACTGAGTGAGTGAGTAATGCATTTAAACAAAAGTGTGGGGGAATGGACTGTGGGATAGGTAGTTTGTAATTGTGATTAATAGCAAAGAATAGATGAAATGGAAAGGTGGCATTAGTAGTGCTAATGGAGTCATGGTAACCAGCATGGACAGTGTGCCATGTACTCATGTCCTCCAAGCCATTGTCTTTTATATTAATACTTTGAGAAGTAAAGGGAGAGATGTAGAAAAGCAAAAAGGCAAAGGTGCAGGGATAAGTACTGTAGTCTTTTTATGGTTTATATGTTTTTATATGTCTAGTTAGGAGAATATATGAGTTATAATGAAAGCCTGCACAGGCTGGAGAGACAGCCATTTGCTTTAGCCCTCTATAGCATTTTTTTGCATAACTGGTGGCTTCTAATAGGGGAAAAATTATAAAGATATATATGTAAATAGAGTTTTTTCTTTTCAATGGGATGGTGGAGAAGAACTGTTCTGTTCATTGGTGGATGCAGGAGTAAAATTAAAAAAAAAATAAAAAAAAACAAAAGAGTGGTAATGGTGTGTGTGTGTGTGTGTGTGTGTGTGTGTGTGTGTGTGTGTGTGTGTGTGTGTGTGTGTGTGTGTAAGCGAGGGCATGAGTGTCTGAATACATGTGGTTGCATAACTGTGAAACAGGTTCAATGTGGTTGTTCAAGCCATTACCAAATGCAAAAGAAAACAGGAAATCTGGTGGGAGTAGTCATAGCTACTTAATCAGGTGTATTATTTCTAAATGTTAGTGTTTTACACTTAGAAAAGGCAATTGAGCAAAATGGTTTTCAGTCAACAGGGGCATACAATTTGTGAGGTAGTAGAAGTCTGGAAGCCAAATGTCGGGACTTACTGAGTAAATGTAATACTTTTAGGTGCACCAGAAATTAATACATTTCTGGAAAAGCATTGCAACTTTATGAGGCAAAATGAGGGACGTTATTAGATTTTTGGAACATTTGCGACATATGCATGGTGATCATTTTTTTTTTTTTTTTGTCTTTTTAAAACAAGTTGATTGATGTATAATATATGGTAAATGCAATTTAAATTTTTTTGTCATGCACTTTTATGTGTTGTGTAACGGAGTGGTAATAAATTAAAATACATATTTTTTTTTAATTGAGCATGTGGTACGCATCATATCAATTATCACTTGGAAATGAAAAGCTTAGGTAAGAAGCAAATCAGACATTGCTTAGGTATGGTTTAGTGTTACCCTTTTGTTTCTTAAACTGTGTTAGTAAGTCATTGCTACACAGGCAGCACCTCTGTGAGTTCATTATGTTGCTTTACTTGTTTGTTTGGCTGTATCAGTGTTATAATTTTTTTTCAATCCCCCCAAAACATAACTGATTCACAGTGGTTGCAGAAGCAGCACATAAATCCACTTCCTCCAAACCCTATCTTTCATAGTGATCAGCCAGGTTCAAGTAGCATGGTATCCCTGACTGTGTGATGTGCTTGCAGGCGTGAGTGAATGGCTTGTCCATTAAGCAGTGAAGATGTATGCATGATGACACATATATAAATGCAGTGTAAGTGAAATACATGTGCAT
>NC_056732.1:322431015-322461015 GCF_019279795.1 Protopterus annectens | reverse complement strand
TGGGGGACCCCTGCAACACACTGTACCACATTACTCATTTGTACTAACCCTACCCCTAACCCTAACTGTACCTTGCCCCTAAACCCAACCCCATGCACTACCCTACTCATGTCTGCTAACCCTAACCCTAAGCCTAACAATACTCCCTGCTCCTAACCCTCCCACCCCATGTACTACATTATTCATTTGTTTTAACCCTAACAGGTTGGAAACATACCTAGCAGATACATTAGTGGATTGAAAATACAAAAAATGCTAACTATTTTTGGCACTTAAAGCATAAGCAGTAACAACCAACTTACTAACTGACTACTGTTATTGTTGTGGTATTTTTTCCCCATTTTTCTGATTTTTTTCTTTTGCATCTTAGTTAGGTTAGTTGGTGACAGGGGCATGAGCAGGCCTGGGGACAGTGATAGCACACAACAGTTAGGTGATGTCTGTCATGCTGCACATACTTAGTACTGTGTGCTACAGCTGACTCCAACACCTGTCCTTAACTAGAAGTATGTCCCATAACCATAACCATAGGAAAAAGCCTTTTCATACCACTGTCAGTAATCACAAACAAATGAACCTAGAGTGTCAAACACTCAAAGACGTAAATATGTCATGATCCACAGCTTTTATTTAAAGCTTAAGCTGAGAGCCATCACTCACACACTATTTTCAATCATGCCAAATCTGGTGGAATATCTGAAAGGCTTTGGCATGAATAGAGTAAACCCAATATTCAGCATATCCAGCAGTAGAGAAATACTGCTTTAGATGATTTTATTATGGACTTCTGTCTTTCTGTGCACCTCCTATTGCAACAGATGCAAATATGTGTGTGTGTTTGTATACATATATGTGCATACATGTCACATATCTTTAGCATACATGTACGCGCATGCAGATACACACACACACACACACACACACACACACACACACACACACACACACACATACACACACACACACGCACGTGTGTGTGTGTGTGTGTGTGTGTGTGTGTGTGTGTATATATATATATATATATATATATATATATATATATATATATATATATATATACAGATAGAGAGATAGATATAGATATAGACATTTATGGCTGACCAAGTTCGCGATGAATGTAAATTTGATACCATCATACACTATCCACAGGACACCAAAGTCCTCCAAGAGAGCCTTTCCCGAACAAGCAGTTGGTGTCATAAGCATTGACTAAAACTAAATGCCAAAAAATGTATAATATTCTACTTTGGCAAACATGCACTGTAACTAGCACATTGACAACACTCCCCTGAAAATCCATCTGGTCCACAGAAACCTATGTGGACAACAAACTGTCCTTCAATTGCCATGTATCGACAATTGTAACAAAGCCCTTCTAAACTGCATAGCTTATTAGTAAGGGTATGATGCCTAGGTCCAAGGATGTGATCATTCCACTGTATTCAGCACTTATTAGGCCGATCTTTGAATATAATGCCCCCTTCATTATACACCTGTCCAAACATTTAACACAACTTGAATGACCAGTATGCTTTCTCATCAATAAAATGAATGGCCTACATCATAAAAAACTACGCACTGATCATTTCAGAGCCTTGTATCTCTTCTTGGTATCATACAGGCTACTGAAGGGTGATCTCTGCCTTATGTACAGAGCCTCAGCAGACCCTGTTTTCTGAAATCTGCTGCACATCTGCAAGTACAGTTGTGTCACAGACACACACTCAAGATATCTTAATCGTTTCTACAATAAAAATAGAACTTTTTGGAGGGATAGATGTGTATTACAGAGAATACCATTTATTTACAATCTTCTTTCTTTCCACATAAAGTGAAGTACTTCCATTACATTCATCAAATATAATCTGGATGGATGGGTGGATGGATGGATGGATGGATAGAGGTAACGTGTAAATGTTCTGCCAGCTCTGGGTTATTTGTACTTAAATTATAAGGGCAAACATTTTCATAGTTTAGCAGATCTAGGCTTCTGAAGATCCTCATGGACCAATAGCCTAGTAAGTACTTATGTGCCAATAAAACTATATACATACGTTGAAAAAGAGAGCGCGAGGTAGAGATAGGGATGCATTTGGCAGGAAGTGCTTACAGTGGTTACAGAGTACAGGAAAGTTTAAATGACAGCACTTGTGATACTTGACTGGCATTTAGTAGTAATTGTGATATATTACAAGTCTTTGTACTCCATCAACATAGCCAGTCCCACAGAGGTCCACACACACACACACACACACACACACACACACACACACACACACACACACACACACACACACACACACACACACACATTCATACTGTCAGACAGGGAAGAACACATGAACAGGTGGCATGGACACCTAACCAAATGCATATGCAGGTATGAAGCATGATTACTGTTTCCGTTTAATGTGATGATTATATAGTTGAAAAAATATACTCATTAGTACATATCTATATATATATATATATATATATATATATATATATATATATATATATATATATATATACACATACATGTGTTTGCTGTGTGCGTTTGTATTATACATATGTAAATATACACTCACATGTAAATGTATGAAACACAGAAATATACACATTCGAGTATAATACTATCGTCAATAAGTAATCGATCACTATTTTGATTAAATAAAAATATAGCTGTTTCTGCTAATTTTGTGTATTTATTGTTAGTAATGTAAATGTTACCAAAGTTGGGAGCAGACTTATCCAAAAGGTTTTGTTAAAGCTTTAATCTGACAGTTTAGTTTATTTAATGTATTTGTCATTAGGTGTAATTTTTACAATGGCTAGGACAGCGACTAGAAGGCATTGTCTTTCATCCTGCAGAGTGATACAGCTTCAAGATGGTCCCCAGACAGTTTGTAGTAGAAAAAAAAAGTGGCAGCTGTACCATCTGGTTCGGCCATCAGATGATCATGAACTAGTTCTTGAAGTTGGCTAACGGTATGAATTCATTAGCATAGATTTATTGATATTCCATCCATCCATCTATCCACAGCCCCCTTTTCCCATTTCTGCACATGGGGTCAGGGTGTCACTTCAACAGTGGCAAATCATCTAGAGCCAAGGTTTACACCACCAGTGGCTAGCCCTGCTGCGGTACTTCTTCCACACCACACACTCACATGCACAGTCACACCTATGGCCAGTTTACTTTGAGAGTTGTAATCCTTTTTTAAATGTGCTGTACTGAATGGCTGAATGACTGGAAATGAATGCATACTGTACATTAAATTTGCAATGAGATACTATGTTTTTTCTCTCTATGACTATTTCAATTGCTGTAATTTCATAACACAAATACAGCTGTTATTAATGTGAGCATTGGGGAGAGAGAAAAGTGTTTGGAAGTAATCAGTAAACATTGTTTAAACTTTTCTTTACTTTTCACATTGATTTACAACCATAATAATTGTAGTTCGGACATTGCAGTGGATAAATTACTGATTTTATAATCTTCTTGCACTATTACCATCATGCTTTACTTGCGCCTTGAATTAATGTATTATTCATTTAATGACATTTAACATGTTGTGTAGTACATGTCATAGCTTGACTGCATGTAACGATGAGGCAGTGTGACTGATATTGTGTACTCTAGTATTTCAGGCTTTAGTATCAACATATTACACTGAATTTGTGAAAGATTGCTGTGCTATCTTACAGCTAAATATTTAGGCTGACAAAAGTAACAGCTCATTTTCTCCCTATGTCATGTGTGTGTAGATGCGATAAATATGGGTTGATGCTAACAGCTCATGAAAACCAGTTGTTGCTGTTACCAAACTGCAATTGTGGAAATGTTTGTACACTTTGAGTCATTTTGTTGTGTAACAGAAGTACCGTGTTGCACAGAGGAAGTGATGGCATCTTCCATGAATGAGTTTGTTGAAATGGACGGACCATTCAGAGATGTAGAGCAGAGGAAACCCATAAGTGCATAAATTTTGTTGTGTGCATACATTTTGTTGTTCACTGTTTATAATGCTGATGTGTATTGATTTCTGATAAGGCTGGCTATGTACTCCAGTTTGTGAAGTGATGTTGTTTAGTATTTAAATGTGTTTTACTGTACCATATGTACCATATTTCATAATTATGTGTTGCCTATAACTATACAGATGCAGTACTTTTTTATTATGTATTATATATAAATGTATGCATCTATGCACATATAAAATATGTGACCCTGAAACTATGAAAAACTATGTAGATGATTAAGACTAACCCAGTTTACAAAAGGAAAATAAAATAATCCAAATACATTTATAGGTTCATAGGTTCATAGGTAGGTACTAGGCTATCTGCCTGAAGGCATTTATTATCCTAGCCAAAATGTGTTGGCTTTCGCCGCCCCCTTAGATTAGTTCCCTGTGCCTCTGTCCAGTAGAGCCACTGAAGTGATCCCTGGGGTAAACTTTCTGTTTCTCATCCACTCATCAAGGTTTCATTTGAAGAGTGTTAGCGAGGAGCTCTGCCTAATGTATATTGGAAGTCTCTGGGACATGAATCTATCCCTCCAGCATGTCCTATTTATTGTTGTGATGAGGTTTAGATCCCTAGAGTGTGTGGCTTGAAGGGATAAGGTTTTCTTTAGGTGGAGCATGTCCATCAATTCTGGGTTGGACATGGCCTTGTATGTCAGGCAGAGGTCACCTCTGAGTAGGCGGTATGCAACCGAGTACAGCTGGAGTTTCTTCAGTTGAGCTGCATAGGGCATTTGTTTGAGGCCAGTGATCCTCTTGGTGAGGTACTTCTGTGGTATTTCGAGCTGTTGCAGGTGTCTTGTTAGGTACATCCCAAATGGGGCATTGTACTCTATGATGGGTCTGATGAGTGATGAGTAGAGGGGCACAATGACCTCTTTTGAGCTGGATGCAAACCCTTTTGTGATTAGGTGGGCCACGTAGAAGGATTTTCTAACCACTTTGGCAATGTGATTATCAAAGGTGAGATTACTATCTACTGGGGTCCCCAGATCTCTTATTACATCTTCCGTATTTAGGGAAATACCACCTATTAGGTAGTTTGTGGGTACTTTGTTTTTTCCAAAGGGGATGACTATGCACTTTTGGCATTTAGCTTGAGGCCATGGTTTTGACACCAGGTATCCGTCTCAGTGAGACCCTTTTGGAGGATGTCTGTGTCAGCCAGAGAGTCAGTTATAGCCCTTAGTTTGCAGTCGTCTACAAACTTGGTCAGCCATAGTCCTCCTGTGCTTGCCTGTACCTCTGAGAAGTATATGCCGAACAGGAGGAGTCCTAGGACTGAGCACTGGGGAACGCCACTTGTAACTGGTTTAGAATCAGACGTATCTCCCACAACTCTCACCATGTGGGTATTGTCTGTGAGCCAGTTGGCAACCCATCTTGTGACGTAGGGGTTTATGTTCAGGCTGGTGAGCTTGTCTATAATACCAGAATGGGGAATGGTGTCGAAGGCCTTAGCAAGGTCTAGGTAGGCTGTGTGTACCACCTTTCCCTCGTCTATAGCCTTGGTAACTGTCTCAAAGAAGTCCACCAGGTTTAGGAGGCATGATCTGCCCTTAACAAAGCCGAACTGGGCAGGTCCTGTGTTTGGAGGCTCCCAATGTCTCTGTTAATGTGTTCCATGATGATGCGGTCCATAGCCTTGCAGACCAAGCTAGTCAGGTTTATAGGGCGATAGTTCCCAGGGTCTGTTGTGGCTCCACCTTTGTGGAGCGGAATAACCATTGCTGTCCGCCACTCTATGGGTACGTAGCCTGTGGAGAGACTGAGTCTGAACAGTGTGTTTAGGTGAGAGGTTAGTTCATCTTTGAGCTCATGTAGGATGCAGCCTGGGACACCATCCAGTCCCATTGATGCTGTGTTTTTGGCTTTGGAGAGGTCTTTTTTAACCTGAATGTCTGTGATTTCAGGGACTCTGCATTCTTGTGGTATGGTTATGGGACCTTTTGGGGGTGAGAGGGGGGTGAGGTTTGCGCTGAACCTGTCTGCCAGGATGTTGGCGATATTGGTGGGTTCAATGTATTTTGTGCCATTCTGCACTAACTCCAAGCAGATCTGAGCATTGCCACTTAGATTCTTGACATAGCTAAAGAATGCCTTGTGGTTATCTTTGGAGTCCTTGGCAGTTTTTCTTTCAAAGCTCGCCTTGGATGATTTTATGAGGGATCGTAGTTTTGGAGTTGCAATTAACTTTTCTTCTGTTACTCAAATGTGTGTTGTTTATGTACAGTGATGCACCTACATGAATGTATTTGCAATAGGGGCAACTACCACATTGTTTCATCCCTATTGCATATGATTGGATCCTGCACTCACCTTCATATATATTCTTGAGTGTTCTACCCTTCCTAGTAATGAATCTTGGTTATGTACCCATTTTGTCCACTATTAGTTTGTCCTCTAACAGAATATTCCTCGCCTTGGATGATTTTATGAGGGATCGTAGTTTCTTGCTGATACTGATCAGGGATGTCTTCCCTTCTTGGGATTATACTCTTTTCTGTTTCCTCCTTCTATTGTATAGCTTGTTTATGGCAGGTCCACCAGACTGGTTTCCTTTTCTTGGAGGAGTGAGTCTTGGTTTTGCTTGGGATGGCATGATCCATGCATTCCTGTAGGTGCCTGTAGAATGCATTAGTAAATGATTCTGCAGCTTGGACAGCGTTATCCTTCAGCATGGGGGCTTTGAAACTTTCCACCTCGGTCTTCAGTAACGTGAAGTTTGCTTTTGAAAAGTTTTTCATGGTGGTTTCCTTGTCCGGGGGTGGGGGCGGAATGTGGATATCCAAAATGATTTGTTTATGGTCGGATCTAACCAACGAGGGGTTGACCTCCGGTGTGGAACACCGGTCGCCCATGTTGGTGATGACCAGGTCCAATATGTTGTCACCTGTGGTGGGAGTGTTGACCAGTTGAACTAGGGTGTTTGAGTTTATAAATTCTAGGAAATGTTGGGCAAGGGAGTTAGTACTTGAGTAGTTCTCCCAGTTAATGTTTGGGTAATTGAAATCACCCAATATTAGGGTGTTTGGTAGGACCTTTATGTTTCCCAGTGTTTCCAGAAATGTGGAATGGGGGTCCTGGGACATGGTGGGTGATCTGTAGCAAGCTACAATTTGAATTGCAGTTTTGCCCATTGTTAGTTGCACGTGGATGATCTCTGAAGCATCGTGCTGTGCCACTAACCTGGAGGTGTGGGTATCCTTGAATATGGATACGCCCCTACATTTTGTATTTTGGTTTGGGTTCTGTGGCCAAAATGTATGGTATGAGTTGTAGCCTGGTAGTGCTGGGATGCTCTCTGGAGCCTTAAACCAGGTTTCTGTTACTGTACGTATATCGATTTTCTCTATACTGAGGAGTGCCTCGAGTGCATGCATTTTGAGGTTTAGACTTCTGGCATTGAGTAGTATTACCCTCAGTTTTTTGTGACTTGTGCTATTTACGGTGGTGGGTTTGCCTAAAAAAGGCACTATAGGGGTGGCAAGAGCCTTGGCCAGTATTCGAAAGCCTAAGGGTGACAGGTGCAAGCCGTCTCTAGCAAAGCAGCGTGCTTATTTTACATAGATCTATTTATTTATACAAAAATGAAATATGTGACCCTGAAAGACTATGTAGTCAATTAATTTAAATTTTGAATACAAACTTTGAAACAATGTGAGCAACTGTCACACTTAAAATTATTTCTATTTTTTCAGGATAAGCTAACTTTAATTCTCCTGGACAGTCAATACTTCAGAAATGATAAATAACGTGAATGACCATAGCTCTGGCTGAGTGTTGTATTTCATTCAGCAACTTTCAGGTGTTGTAAAATAAGTAGCTTGAATCTTGCATGTAGCAGCAGTGTTTAGCTACTGTGCAGACTTCTGTTTAGTTGGTGTTTAGTTTAAAGTAAACTGATTTAAGGTTCAATGTTTCTGGAATTTTAGAACGTTAATTATGCAAGTATACTTACTATGTTACCAGAGTAACATGCTGCATGATTTACCATTTGTAAGGGCATTCAAAATTAATTTAAACTTTGACAAGTAACAGATAAACATGTTTTTCAGTACATCACAAAATGACCAGAATACCAATAAAGATGAAGTAAGTCAAAAAGCAAAATTACACACAAATAAAGCTATTCCCCCTGTAAATCAAATGTGTGTGTTGGGGGGGGGGGGGGTGTTCACACACACTCCCATTAATTCACTATTCCAAGTTCCCATTACCTGAAAACAAAGGGAATACCTAATCATTTCTGGGAAACCAACTATTCCCTTTCTAATGGCTGTACTACAGGGGATCCTGCAACTCTTCACTTCCTAGCAGAAACCAAGTACTGCTTGGTCTTTTACCCAGCTGTTACACTGTCACTCTGATACTCTGTGAAGAAGATAGTGCAGTTGTATTAGGTGCACGGTATAGCAGTAGAATGTTGAATGAAGTTGCCTATAACAGTGAAGTTAAAATCTTATCCCCTTCCTACTGGAGCTTTGTACACAGCATTAGTTTCTACATTGTCCTGTGTGGGTGTAATACATTTTATTTTATTAGTGCATGCTTTATGTTAGTTTCATAGTTTCTCACTAGGCTATTTACCCTGAAGGAGCTTTAGCCACGCATTCCCATGATGTTTTTTAGCCATTGTTATGTAAATTTGATTATACAATGATGGATTATTGTTATTCAAAAACGTGCACACTGTTCGGACATACCAACAAGTGTGCCCATTGTAAGCAGAGCAAATACCAATAGAAAAAAAGTCTGGCCGCTAAAGTACCATGGAGTGGCCAGATTTTCTATTATATATGCTACAGTGGGCAGACCAAACATAAGAAAAATCAGGTACATTCTGCAAAAATGAAAGAAACAGAAACATACATGATTTTCCTCATATTTCTGCACTGTCTCGGCAGACTGTTGTACCTCTGAACAGTCCAGATTTTCAGAAAAAGTCCACATTTTTGCCTCATATTTAAATAAAATGCAATGAAGATTATTTTTTCTCCATTGCTTCTGTTGAACAGCACTGATGTACTGTGCAAATGTGGGAATGTAAGTCCAATACACATGAGCAGTACATCAGAAAACGTGGTAGAATGGGAAACAGCAAGGAGGCACACTACGGCACTGTTATACAAAGACATTATTTAAGAAAGGTATTGTATAGTAGCAATAACTCACTTGTGGGTATGGGTATATGATGATTTACCCATGACTGGCTTTGTTTAATCACTTGGGCTTTGCCCTTGTGATCAATCCGTGCTAACCATGGGTAACTCCTGATATATCCACACCTACTCAGACAAGGATACTACTTCAGGGATAAAGTTGTGTTTCCTATCCATTCATCCAAATTACATTTGAACAAAGTAACAGAAGTCTTTATTTTATGTGGAGTGGAAGACAATTACAAAGAAGTAGAAATCTCTGTGATATAAACCTATCCCTTCAACATGCTCTATTTATGTTGCAAAAGAAATTAAGATCTATTGAGCAGGTATGTATGCATGCCACTACTGGACTTGCAGACATGCAGTAGGTCTGACAGGATAGGATCTGTTGAGGATCTGTATGCGAGGCAGAGGTCACCCCTCAGCAATTTGTATGATACCAAGAACAGGGACTAGGCTTTGAGATCATTAGTGTAGATCTTACAATTTAGATCCTTGATTTTCTTGGTGAGAAAACATTCAAGATGAGTCAAGTGTTTAGACAGGTGCATGTGAAAAATGGCATTATACTCAAGGATCACTCTAATAAGTGACAAATACACTGGAGTGATCACATCTCTGGACATGGGCACCATATCCCTACTAATAAGCTGCACAATAAAAAAGTGCATTCTTACAATATTGGATACATGATGATCAAAGGACAGTTTGCTGTTTATATGGAGTCCAAGCTCTCTAACTACTGGATCAGTTTTCCAGGATGTGTTTTCAATATGATAGTTGAAGGGGACATTATGCTTGCTGAAGGATACTATTATACATTTTTTGGCATTTAGTTTTAGCCCGTGATTTTAACACCAACTATTTGTATGGAAAGGCCCTGTTGGAAGATTTTGGTGTCCTCTGGAGAGTTACAGAGAGCTTACAGTCATCAACAAATGTGGTGAACCATAAGCCCTTAACATTGGCTTTGACTTCCGAGAAGTAAATGCCAAAAAGAAGTGGCCCAAAGATCATGCCCTATACACGATTGGTGACAGGTCTTTTGGAGGAAATGAAGCCATCCACCCTAATTTTCTGGTTTCTGTTTTTGAGCTAGTTTATCTGAGAGAGTTTATTAACAATATTTGAGTAAGGAATGGTGTTGAACACCTTAGTGAGATCTAGATTTGCAGTGTGTACTGATTTTCCCTCATCCATTAGCTGAGTAGGCAGGATCTGCCCTTGATAAGACTGAACTGGCCAGGGTCAAGGGTTTTTAGGTTGCCTTTGTCCGTGCTTATTAATTCCATAATTGTCCTTTCCATAGCCTTACAGATGAGGCTCATCAGATCTATATTTACCTGCTTAAGATGAATGCCACCCTCGTGTAGGAGGATGACTGTTGCTATCCTCCATTCTTCTGATGCATAGCTTGTTTGGAAGCTGATATTGAATAATCTCTGGGGTTTGATGGCAAATAAGTAGCTAGGATGGGACACAGGAGGCAGCTGCTGCAGGCATAAGACATCAGGGGGCACTTTTGGCCAATCTCCTTTTTTTTTAGTTTAATGCTGCTAGCCTTCACATAAATGTAAGACAAGGAGCAAAGAAGGAGGTCTTTAGAACCTGATGCTTTTGAGTTCCAGGGAGAGGGTAGGGATTTGCCTTGAAATGACAAAGTTACAGAGAAGACCTTTTTTTTTGCTCTTCAAATAAAGAATTGGGAAGGAGGTGCCCAACATTGGAGAAAATCCCTGAGGACTAGAAGACCCTGATATATTTCTGTTTGACTGGTCCTGTTTCAGGCTAGTCAGTAAGTACCCTGATATGTTATTTGGCCCCAGACAAACACTGTTCTTGGCCTTGGATAGACCATCAAGGACTTGTTTTGGGGAGATTTGGGGGGACAGTGCAAATACAGGTGTAAGATCTGGGAGTACAGGATGAAGTCTGAGCTAAATTTATCTGCTAGTAGATTGGCAATGTCCTCTGGGTCTGAGTATTTGACATCATTTACTATTAGCTCTGTGCACTGTCAGGCACTGTTTTTGAAGTTCCTAACATAGTTAAAGAAGGCTTTGTGGTTGTATTTAGCCTGGGTGGCAATTGTTTTACCTTAGTTCTGGCTTTGGTTGATTTAGTAATGGACTGGAGTTCCTGCTAAATTTAATAAGAGCGTTTTTGGCAAGTTGGGAGTTATATTTATTTTTCCGCACAATATCTTTTGTCTCCTCTTGTAGAGCATGATTATGTTTGAGTTCCACCATATGGGTTTATTTTTAAATTTGGAATTGTATTTACTTTGGCTGGGTACATATACTTCTGTGCAGCTATTGACATAAGCACAGAATTTGACAATAAGGAACTCAGCATATGCAATGAGGTAATCAGATTTGGGAGGGGATACTGAGTTTAGCCAGGTCATCACTCAATTTAAGTAGGTTAGCCGTAACATAATCTCTGACTATTTTGTTACTGGAAGGTGCTTCTGGCTTCACCCTAATAGTGAATGTGATGAATTGTTGGTCAGATTTGACTGGGGAGGGAGTCACAACTGGTATGGAACAGATTTGTCCCATACTGATAAGGACTGAGTCCAGGATATTGTTGCTATTATTTGGATTGCAAACTAACTGGTCTACAGAGTTTGTATTAATGAAGTCTTGAAATTGCTGGGCATACATATTAAGGGATGATTAAGTCTCCCTATTTATAGAGAGATAGTTGAAGTCCTATAAGAGAATGGTATTTGGCATACTGCACAGTGACACCATACTTGCCAGGTAGGATTTATGGACCAGAGAGGTACATAGACTCAGTCCTATAGCTGGCTATGATGTAATGCAGCATTTTATTAATGGTAAGCTGGATGTGGAGGAGTTCCATGTCATTATCCTGTCTATTGAGTCTTGAGGCGGCACTTTGTTTAATGAATATAAAGATGCCTCTGACTTTAGTGTCCTTGTCTAGTGTGGTGGACCTGAATGCATGGTAAGCAATGAAGCCTTGCACTGATGAGGTGCTCTCTATAGACTTGAACTAAGTTTCCATAACAATGCATATATTGATGCATTCCAAGGTATAGGGTGCCTGTAGGGAGTGAAGTTTTCTTTTAAGGTTCCTAGAGTTGATCAGCAAAACCTTTATGTTACCTAGATTCTGTTTTATTATGTTGGGTGATTTTAAAGAGTGACATTGCCAAAAGAAGGCACTATGGTAGTAGATGAGGTTTTGCCTTATAGTTTGCCTAATATATGAAATCCTTGGAGAGAGAGGTTCAGGACAGCTCTGGAAAAGCAGTTTAAATTTTCAACCATCTCTTCCCAGGCTGATATATATGTACCTCCTTTGAACCACACCAGAAGCTAAGCCAGTTCTTGAAATTCCTAATCTTTTGTTTGTGTTGTGGCATTACTTTCAGTGATTGTACAATGCTGCTCAAGAATAGGTTCATACCTTCCTCTGATGCATATTCTGAGAGCTCCAGCATGTTTCTCTTTATATAGTCCAGAGAAGTATGTCTCAAGTCATTTCCTCCCACGTGTACTATGACTGTGTAATTTGTGTAGTTATGGTGCAAGGACCTGAGTGCATGTGTGATGTGGTGAATCCTGGCATGTGATAGGCAACTGACCCTGAGCCTCTCCTTGCACAACCTGGTGAGTGGTGCATCAGTGTGCCTCACTGTGACTAAGGTATTGGATGATTTTGAGCTTTGACTTATGGAATTTTGAGATAAGACACTTAAATACATGTTTCATGATAGGTGGTGCCTGAGTTGAGTGGTTCTGTGGTTGCTTAGGGTACTTGTTTCTTGGGCTACATTTAGCAGGCCTTGGTGGTATACAGTAGGTAGTTTAATCTTAAAAGCCTCAGTATAAGGAGCATTATGTGTTTGCTCTGTATTGAGATAGATAGGTATAGTGTGATGTTGTGTGTTACTGACAACCTGTTTACTAAATATGGTGGTCTTATTTGAGTGCTTTGACACCAGAGCCATTATAGAACCAAATCTGTCAAACCCTTTGTTGATACATTTAAATAGGTGATAAACATGAGACAGTTGCTACATTTTCTCAGGATGCCCATTCAACCATGCTGGCTATAGAAATAGTTGGAAAGTGTATGTCCATGGTACAGCTGTTAACTGTTGTGGGCTCCAGTGGGAGTGGTCTCAATGGAGTTTAAGACAAGGTTACTAAAGTGCTATCTGAGTAAAAACAACAACCTTAGCCTGCATACTGGCCAACAGCAAAAAGCACAATAAAGTTTCTATAAGCTATCAGTGGACTCAGAGCCAGATCATGGTCAAATGGGACCCTAGGCAAGGTAATGGATCAGGGCCGCTCCATACACACCTCCCCACCCCCCACCCCCCTTCAGCCATTCCAGTGTCCCATTACTTCGTTATTTCTCCCCAGTTTCCAAAAACACTGTTCAAATCTCTCAGTGTGCATACTGTTTAGTGCTTTACTTTTACAATGATTATTTGCATTTAATGTAAAACTTTTATTTCAAATTTTATAGCATAAACACTGATAGACATGTGCTAAACAAAACAAGACAGTCTCACAATAAAAAACATACTTAGCATTACAACTTCTCTGCCCTTGAAACTCACATTGATTGAAACACCATCGAAACCCACATTCAAAGAAAATGCATGTAGCCAGTGATGGATAAAGTTTTCATTTCAGCTGTTTTTAAATCATATGCCCATTGCACACATTTTCAGGACCACGCATACATGCTTGTGTTCTCTGAGTCACTTTCCTGATTGTATTAAATTATATCCCTTGTATAATGCAGTGAAACTTGTTAGAGTGTGTTTTAAATTTGTAGTTTTGAACATTTTTCCAGTAAGCAATGAAACAAAATGTATGCACCAATAATGACAGAACTGCCCAATTCAGAACATTTCAACAATAAAAGTATACTCAAACTTCTGTTATTATAATACACCAATATCAGTCAATATGCATAATATCTGCAGAAGTAAAAGTAATCTGAATAATTCCACATTAAAGTCATCTGTAACAAAGAGGTTGCTGCTAGCAAACAACTTTATATTTCAATGTTTCATCTACAAATTCAGTTCCTGCTGCCCTTGAAGAATAAATTGCTATGTTACATTAAAAAAATGGTAAGCTGGTAATATTGCAGTATAGAATGAATGGCAAACTAACAACAGGTTCACAATTACTAGGCATCTAATCCAAAGAAGGTGATACTCAGGATTGCAGCACCTCAACCCCCTTAAAGTATAACACAGTATCAGCAATCTATCTATATGCTGTGGGAGTAGAACCCACAGCCTTTAGCATCAAAAGCAAGTATACTACCAGTTGTGTTACTAACAACACTTGTAAAGTCTTTAACGCAATAGTGATACCATATGCTAAACAACAGTTGCACATTGTAAATAGACAGCATGAGCAGCAGTAAACTTCCTTGGAAAATGCATTTGACACTCAATACCCTAAAAGATGCACTTGACACTCAACTCCACTAGTCATGCTGACTGCAATATGCCAGCAATCTGGTCTTTCATAAAACATGTCATTCCCTTTCACTCCTTTCTTTACCCCAGCCAATCAAAATTCCCTGTCTAGCTCAGGCTTTTATACCTTCTTGCTTCTTCTGAACAAACTCGAACTTCAATTGTATTTGTTGTACCTCTTCTTTCTGGAAGCTAACTGTTACTTCCAGTAGTTGTATGTTTTCCTTCTACCACTCATCTCCTGGGTAAGTCCAGCTCTTTTCTTAGCTGTGAAATCTCTTGCTAAATGGCTCCTACCTCTGTGTAAAGCTCGCCAATATGTTAAATATGCTGTTTCCTTTCATACCATCCAGCTTATTTCAGACACTTAATCATACACACACACACACACACACACACACACACACACACACACACACACACACACACACACACACACACACACACACACACACAAACACACACCTTACTTGCTATAGAAGAAGAATCTGTCCAAAAGTGAGTCCACATTCATCGCAGAAGCAGTAGCACAAGAACAGAATGTCTTCTTCTATTAAATTCCGCACTTGGGTGGAATGGAAGAGCAGGAGGTCTGTGCGACAAAGCACCACAGACGCAACAGGTGTGTGTGACTAGATGCAGGAGGCATTCTTAAAGAAGACTGTCTTTAAAAACAAAAACACAATTTTTTTTTAAATTTTAAAAGTAAATGTGACAGTCCCTCGACAAGCAGGCTAGTGGGCCCTAGGAGTCTTGGTCGCTTAGCGCTGGATCTGGCTCTGAGTGGACTAGAAATGGCTGAGTTTCCTCTACTCTCATTAGAGTTTAAAACAAAGGAATTTATTCACAAATCTCAGTAAATGCATATATACTAGAATAAGGGTACTAAATGAGTGCTAATGAGCTGAATTTGTAGGAAGGGTCTATATACACTAAAGCACAATGTTATTCTTACTGCAGGACTGCATTTACCAACCACATTTCTCAAAGGGAATTTCAGACATGATGAAGCAAAGTGAGGTAGACCAACACTGGTCTTATATGGGGGCCTTATACCACCTGTTTATGTATTACGCAGTTAGAACCCAAGTGTTGGTCCATTACGGGTAAAGGAATGGATAAGAAAAACTGGTCTTAGATAAAGGTTACAGAAGGTAGCTACCCCCAAATGTTGTGATTTATAGTTACACTGACCTATCTTTGAATGTCTACTGATACAAACATACTTCCCCACTTATTGCCTATTCTCAGTGTCCTGTTACTTATCTACAGTGCCTATTGTCATACATGGAAACCACACAAATTACACTAAAGACACTGGCGTATATGTAACAAAGGGAATAATCATTTGAAGGAAGTGATGAACCTTATGATAGGCCATTTGAAGTACTACAAATAACTGTGGTACTAAAGATTTTTGCAAGGTCTTGGTATTAGGCATCAGCAAACACAAAATGACTAGATAGATGGTTATAGTGTTTGACTTTAACACAACTCATTATTTCACTTTAACTCTAGCTACATACAAGAAGATAGTCAGATAATTAAGGAAACAGAATACTGGCACATATTAAGGTGATTTCATATCCTGGGTCTGTATGTGTTGCATATTGCATCATTGACATGCTTCAGAGCTTTAAAGAATACTTTAAGAGCACTTACACCCACAGGACCATCCATCTATCTAGATGGATGTGTGGGAGAATTCACTCCACTGAGTTTTTAGAAAGGCAACCCCCCCCCCAAAAAAAAAAAAACACAAGTGCATGATTTTATGCAAGTTAAGAATTGATGAGTTGCACCTGAAAGGGGTGAGATGAGCCTCAGACAAGTGACAATAAATCCATATTTTCCTCTTTTCAAAAAGGGCAAGGACCAAGTGGACCCTTCTGCTTCTCAGCCTGCCTTCCTCCTTAACACAGATTGTAAAGTATTACCAGAGAATTAGATGGAAGGCTCAAAACTCTTCTTGCATCTTTTACCCATGAAGATCTGTCCAGACAAACATAAAATAATAGTAAAAAGGTTTTATTCAACATTAAGCTTTTGCCAAAATACTGTCTTCCATCCATACCAGTTTATCTGCTGCGAAAGGTGTGGTGAGAATGGCTGTGGTTCCTTGGAAATCACTATTTCACTATCTCACTCTCATTACAGTGAAAATAGTTATTGCTTAACATGTATCACACTCCTTTCCTGAGTTTCTCTTTTTCTCAATGTTGCATGACTGCAGTCAGTGCCCTGTAGGGACTTGCTACGTGTGTTTGTGTGTGTGTGTGTGTGTGTGTGTGTGTGTGTGTGTGTGTGTGTGTGTGTGTGTGTGTGTGTGTGTGGTAGAGGTTTGCACCGGTGCAAAAAAATAACTATTTATAATCTGTGGTATTGCAATGAACAGTGCCAATATGCTTCAGTCATTTGTCACTGTGGAATGATTTCTGAGTGATCCCATTGGTATCCTTCTTAGTGCAAGCAGGGAGCTTTCCTGATTGAGACACTCACAACATTTCAGCCTCCAGAAGTTTCTTTTCCTTTATGCTTGTGAAATGCTAGTAGGGATCCATAAGCAGTTCCAAGATAGACCATTTCCTCTCTGACCTCACCATGCTGTCATAGAGGGACACACAGGGGTTTACACTGTCATACACAGTCCTAGTCCTCTTAGTTATTAAGCTGCTGAAGCAAACTCCCAGGGTCACTTCCTTATCTAATGGTCCCTGAGGCCACCTTCATAGATATGGAGTTCCCTACTTTCTAATGATCTCATAGCAAGAACTGTGCAGCCTGTCAATGCCCATTTGACATTATTCAGGCCTTTGATTGAAGGCTTGTGCCATGTAAGTAATCAGTATAAACTATATAAATTAGCTACACTACACTGAAGCATATTCTTTTATTTATTTTTTATCCCCTCAGACCTCGGCCCCCAGTTCCCCACAACCACACCAAGCCTGCCACCCTTCCCCCCACCAGACTTACTCCAGTATTATTTGGGCTAGTCATGAATCCTAAAGGTGTCCTGGGAGCTTGTCTTGTCTGTGCTTCCATTTGTATTTTGTGTTTTGTTTTAGACCCTACCCAATCCCTTTCCCCATCTCACATGCTTGTGACTGCCTCCAATGTCAGCTCTCCTCTTTAGACAATGTCTCCCCTTTGAAAGCATATCAATGAGTGCCCTCCCACTCAGAATAGTCATGCCCATACCTTCACTGCCTCTCTGTCAGTTTCCAAGCTGCTAATCCAGCCTGTGTTGGCTGGACTGTAGTTAGGGCTTTATCCCTCTACACTAGTTGAGCACTCGGACTGCTGGAATTGAATTAGTATTCCTGGAACTGAATTCATCCTCAAGTCTTGGTGAGTACCTTCATGAGGTGGGCCCTGTTTTTCACAAAATCTCACCAAGATGACATTGATATATAGATGAATTTTAGGGTCTATATCAGAACATCGAAGTATTAAAACTTCGAATGTTCTGATATCGAACACTATTCAGCGAACGCTAAGAATAGCAAAGCTGCAGAACAGCGAATTCTTTCCTCGGGAAATAATTCAGTTGGCTGTTTCTGTGGCTTTGCTATTCTTAGCGCTGTGGTGGAAAGTTATGGGTTGGGTTCAGGTAAGTGTACGATTGTTTGTACGTTAGGGTTAGGGGTGGGTTAAGTGAGTTAGGGTTAGGGCGCAGGTTAGGTGAGTGTGCGATAGTGACAGACCTTAGGGTTATAGTTTGGGTTAAGGTAAGTGGGTAGATAGTAGTGTATGTTTAGTGTAGTGTAGCGTTAGATGTAGGAATTTAAGTGTATGTGTGTGGCTGCTGTTTGTTTGATGTGCTTGTGTTGTGTGTATGTGTTTCGGAGCAGCAAATTTTTTTCCATGGGAAAAAGTTTGCTGTTCTGAATGTTCGATATTTTCATGTCTAGATGTTTTGGGGCCAATGAAATAGCTTTCGCTATTTTCATCTTTCGATAACGTGATATAAACGTGAATTTTATATAGCATATATCATGGACAGAAGTAGGTTAAAGAATAAAAAAGATAGCTGGGTGCACAAGACCCAGGATAAAAAGTGTCCAGTCCTGGGAAGCAAACTGGTGCCAGGACTGGAAAAAATGACAGCGTAGAATCCTCAAGACATGGAAACATTTTTACAATGGGGCTAGTCCAGGCCCATGGGGAAGATGCCCCCATTGTGCAAGGAAGTAGTAGTCCACAAAAATCACAAAAAAGAGACATAAAGACGACAGAGTGGACTATTGAGACTAAGAAAGAAATTACGTATTGTTACTATTATGCAAGAAGTCCAGAATTTCCAGACAGAAGGTATACAAAACAATTAAGAGAGAAATTAGATGAAAGAAAAATACTTGCACAAGAAAAATTGTCAGAAGCTTCAACTAAAAATGTGTGTTCATTAATACAACAGATTTATGAAAAAACATTATATAGACCAAGAAACTTTGGGTCATTTAGAAAAAGACATGACTGAGGAAATGTGAAAATATAAAGAAGAAAAAACAGAGATTTTTGAAAGGTATAAAAAAGAAATGTGGATATGGGAAAGAAAGAGAGATCAGATATGAAACAATATTTATGCAAAGGAGAAAGCTAAATTAATCGATTCAAAAAAGCAGCCCCAAAGAAGTTCGAAGAGAAATACAGGCAAAGGCATCCAGATATGGAAATCTTCACAACACAAAAAAATAAGATCACAAAGAGGGAACGTAGAACAGAAGATTAGTAAAGTAGAAGTTAAAAAAAATAGAAGTTGAAGTTATGGAGGATTTAGTGCAGAAAGTCCAACACAAGTTATATCACATCATGATGGAACAAGTCCTCCAAATTACTAAATTATGTGAGGAGACTAAGGTCTATGAGGGTCAGCCCTTGCATACTGCATGTCGTAACAAACTAAGTCGAGACCTTTTGGGCCTTGAACAACAACTATGGGATAGAAAAGTCTGTAAATTTCAATGTGACCAATCAGATTATGACAAGGGGAATCCGTTTAGTTACAATAGACATGTGAGGTTTGAGGGGGGGCACCAGTAAGACTAGTCAAGCTACTAAACGTAAATGCCCCAGATCTATACTCAAAAAATGAGGGTTGTATATGGATTCATCGGGGGCAGATTCTTCATCAGGCGCAGACCTGGACATGCAGCAGACCCCAGACTCACCCACTCCCAAAAGAAATAATACTGTTGCCCCTTTAGGCCTTATAAAAGAGCAGGACGGAAGCACAACAAAAATAAACAGCATGGAGGGGTTATTGGAACTCCTTACAAAAAATGATTGAATGTAACAAGACCAGTGTGCTGAATATCACAAATGTAGTTTTGACTGAAACACAGGTATCTTTGCTCAATAAAGGTCTTAGTTTTATCCCTGTTTTTTTTTGTCTCAGAGGATATGTTAGCACAAAATGTTATGGCATTCTGTAAATTACTGAATCTTAATTTGCATTTTCATGATACTGTTTCCAATTTTGACTCTGATGCAACATTTACATATCATAAGTCTAGTTTTGTACCATTGATGCACCATAATGTTCATCTCTTTCAATCCTGTGTGCTCAAAGATCTACATTTCAACTTTAGGGGAACTAATGTTAAGACAAACAACCTCTCAAAGACTGATATGGACAGCCTACGTGAGCTAATCGATAAAGAATTGGTGATTCTTTCTGCCAACAAGGGAGGGGCTGTGGTAGTTATGAATTGGCAGCAATATTGGAAGCACAGAAACAGCTGACAGACGGTAGATATTATACCAAAATGCCTTTGGACCCTACATTTATGTTTAAAAAACAAATAGATCAGTTTTTAGAGTCAGCATTACAGAAGGGTATCATTACTGATGAAACTAAGTACCATCTCACAGTATCAGACCCTAGCAGCCAATACATATACAATACATATACTTTCTTCCCAAAATCCACAAGGATCCCCTCAATCCACCTGGCAGACCCATTGTTTCTGGGAATGGTTCACTTACTGAACCTTTATCCCAATTCCTTACGATACACCTTCAGCCTTTGTTGAAATGGGTTAGATCGAAGATTCAGGATACGACGAAGTTTTTGGACATTGTTTCTGAGATGCAACTTGAACATGGTTGGCTCCTTTGCACATTAGATGTTTGTGCACTTTACACAAACATTCCACATTGGGCTGGCCTTAATGCAATTGAGTATTGGTTATATAAATCTAATTTGTACGAACCTCGCTTTAACACCTTCCTGATTTGCTTAACCGAACATGTGCTAACTAAAAATGTTTTTTTCTACCAAAGTCAATGCTACTTGCAGGTGCAGGGAACAGCTATGGGGGCATCTTTGCCCCCATTTATGCAGACCTCTTCATGGCATATGTTGAGGAACACATCATTTATGATGTGACACATAACATCTATTTGGGTGAAATGGACATATGGA
Organism: Protopterus annectens; assembly: GCF_019279795.1. Taxonomy (NCBI): domain Eukaryota; kingdom Metazoa; phylum Chordata; order Ceratodontiformes; family Protopteridae; genus Protopterus; species Protopterus annectens. The sequence continues at coordinate 322,439,928 of NC_056732.1, read as the reverse complement.
GGAGGTATCTGGATGATTGCTGGATGGTGTGGAGGTCAGATGTGGACTATCTAATGGAATTCGTGGGGTACTTGAACGACAACAAATGGGGTCTTCAGTTTACGGTGAATTATCACATAGAACACATTACTTATTTAGATGTTCTGGTTAGTAGGAATGAAGATCACACATTACATACTGAAGCTTTCCGTAAATACCCACAGTATAATTCCCTCCTCCACGCATCCAGCTTTCATCTCCCCCATATTACTAGAAATATCCCCAAATCCTAGTTCATCAGGATGAGGCGTATTTGTTCACAGGATTCCTCCTTTGAGACCTTTTGAAGGGATCTTGTTAACAGGTTTTGTGAAAAGGGCTATAAGATGGGTTATGTCTTAGGAGCCAGTAATTATGCTGCCACCCTCAATAGGGTGGATCTACTCAAATATAAGGATAAGCATCAGAGGACTGGCAGTGTCATATGTTTTACAACCACATATGGCAGGAACACCAATACATTGATGGATAGTGTACGGAGACACTGGAATATACTATTGGCTGACAACACCTTATCACAATATCTTAGGGATACATGTAATTTTTCTTTTCGCAAAGGCAAGAATCTGGGTTCACATTTGAGTCATTACAAATGGCCTCATGGGTCTGCTTTTACAGATAGCATTCAAACAACACTCTCAGGGGATAGATTGATTAGATGCATGCCCTGTGGTCACTGTAGCCACTGCAATAAGGTCATCAGGTCCAAATAATTTTCCAGTAGGCATTGTGGTGTGGTTTTTGACATTGAATTTTTTGCAAATTGTAGCAGTGACTGGTTAGTTTACTTGGCCTCATGCAGTTGCTCTGCATTTTATATAGGACAGACATCAAGGCCACTTTGATTGCAGATCTCTGAGCATCTAAGTGGTATTAAACATAAGAGAACTAGTAATGCTCTGTATAAGCACACTATCAAACACTCCACAGCTTCATTCAACTTTATGATTATTGACAGAATTTTGGGTGACGGATCAAACAAAGTGGGATGGCACTTTGCTTTGAATGTTAAAAAGAATAAATGGATCATCAAACTGGGTGGACTTTTCCCACCCAGATTGAATGAATATTTATGAGATAACCACTCACAGTATGTAATTAATTTATACCATTCTATAAAAGGAACAAATGAATGCTTCTGTCTTTAACACTGATGAAGGCTATGAAATTATTCTAGCCGAAACCGATCTGTTCTTTTTTGTTCTTTTTCATGTAACTTAATGAATATATTTTTATGTTTGTTACAGCATACGGTTGCTGGCTCATTATTTTCTTGAATGTTGTCTTTTGGAGCCGTGCATTCACCTACGTGCAGGGACTTCTTTTGAAGTAACAAAATGAGAAACAATATTCTTACTCAGGAGGAAACCTGCAAGCTATCCTAAAACCTATAGAGCAATAACTTGCCTTCTAACGACATATAAAATATACATTGGAACTGATGCCGATAGAGTTTATAGTCATTTAGAAGAAAACTCAATCATGGCAATAGAACAAAAGGGCAACAAAAGAAAGTTACATGAAACAAAGGATAATGTATTGTTAAAGTCATAATGGAAAACTGTAAAAAGGGGAAGAGTCTAAGTATGGCATGGATAGAATACAAAAAAAAAAAAACATCTGACAGTATCCCACATTCATGGATAAAAGTGTGCTTAAAAATGTATAAGATACACCCTACAATGATCGACTACATTACAAGGACCATGAAACAGTGGCAAACCATTCTTCAGTTAAGCCATGATAAAGGACAACTTATTATTTCAGGGATAAACATTCAAAGTGGGATATTCCAGTGTGACTGTCTGTCACCGCTGCTCTTTTGTCTTGCCCTTAACCCATTAAGCTGTCTGCTTAACAGATTAAGTCACGGCTACAATTTGGTTCCCAGAAAAAAAACAAAGTGTAAAGACTTCTCATCTTCTTTTTGTGGATGATTTAAAACTGTATAGTTAATCAGACGAGAAAATGAAAGAACAACTGCAAGTGGTCAAAACTTTTTCAGATGATGTAAGAATGTCATTTGGTCTTAATAAATGCACAAAAGCAACCTTTAAAGCAGGAAAGCTGCAGCAACAAGAAAACATCAGTCTGGGGCAAGAATGTGATACAAAAGAACCTGAGCAAGAGGGAGTGTATAAATATTTTAACATAAGAAATATATCTGTCATTTTGTTTATTAAACCACGCTTTTCTTCATTTATTGAAAATAATTTAAAATAATGTTTATTGTAATGACAAAAATGCATATAAATCCACTATCCTCAGGTGTAAATGATCTTTATGTTTTTGTCTTTAACAAATGAGTCAGTACTTTTGGAAAAGATAATACATGTAGCTTCAGTACAGAAACTGTGATGTCGGTCAGTGTGTGCTCTCTCTTCCTTTGGCTCACAATATGCTTCTTACTGGCAGTATGAGCCTCAGATTCGGATACTTTACTTTTTACTAAATTTCTCTTTGTCTTTCATGTAATGGTTTCTGATTTATCATATTATTTAGAGAAATGCCGCTGAAGTTGTGCTGTCAGCCTGGATCGTGTGAGAGTCATACTGATGGGATGGAGTGAAGGGGTCTGAAAAACAGGCCCGCACTACTGTGACTGTTTCTTTTTTCAGTAGAAAGGTGATAATAATATTCACAAGTCTTCCCATTATTTTATGTGATTCACCATTTTATCATGTCTTCATCTGGTTGTGCATCATATGAATAAAGAACAAAAGTAATACCAGTACGATGCCTTAGCTAATGCACTCAATTACAGGATGCTAACAAATCTTTATTCTGAAGTAGTTGATAGCTGGCCTATGTTTACATATTAATATGACTCCCATTTAAAATGAGTTAAAAGTGAACTTAAACCCCTGACTAATTATCTACAAGATGAAGTATACATCTGAATAGATGCTGCCAGCATATGTAAAATGAAATACATATTTTGGGATGAATAAGAAACAGCTTTTTCAAACTTGTGGCAGAACTAATGAGCTAGAAGTGTCATATTCACAGTTCTGAAAAGAGTGAGATAACAAACCTTTCAGCTTTTTGCTTTGCCATCCTTGGAGAGGGAGATTTAACAGAATTGTGAAGAGACTGCACCCGCAGCATAACACACAAGCAAATACTATGGGAGGAAAATCATCTCAGATTGACATGATCGATTTAACCCATATGGTACAAGGAATAGAAGATCCCACAGTGTACAGAGCAGACCAGCTGTATGTCTGATTCCCTGCTAAATCCAATTAAGCATGTCCTGCCGCTGATGAAACATTAAAACCTAATTGGATAGTGATAATTCAGTGATTTTTTTCTTCTGGCTTATAAAATGTTACAGGCATTAAACTAACCTGAGATTTAGGTCCGACAAAATCATTGATGTGATATAAAAAGCAGGTGTGAGCATGTCTTTAAAGTCAGAGAACAGCAGCCACTGAAGCAGATGTACTGGGCCAGTAGATTAAAATATAAGGATAAGATTTAGCTGATGCTGTCTGTATGCTATCTCTAACAAGTTAACTATATGTAATATATATACAACATACCTGAACACTAGGTCTTCATAATACAATTAAACTGTGTCATTGTGCTGAGACAGAAGGGTTGTCATTTATTGATTCTAACTCCTCACCTAGCATTAATCTTCAGTTCTTGGTTGTTACGCCCAGCCTCCCCATAACAATAGGGAATGGGACTCCTCATCGATGTTTGGTTATTAAATTGAATGTACTAGGGCATCATTTTAATTAATTTCATTTAATTCATTCATCCTTAGACAGTTGATATCATAAGCACTGTCACTGCATGATTCTGTTTCCAGGTTTTCCTTTTGCTCACAAATACCATGTCTAAATTACCAGTACTCAGTCTGGTACTGCGCTCATTATCATCATGGGGGTAATGAGCCCATTGCTGTCCTCAGGATCTCCACACCAAGCCTGATGCCCCAGGTACAAGTGAACATAACTCACAGCTGCAATGATGACCGACTACACTCAGACTGTTTCTCTTTCTGTGGATAAGTTGCATGTCCTTATTTACCAGTAGTCAGATTCTTCTTCCTCCACACAGACACACAGTCACGCACAAGTGAGCATGCCCACACACACACACACACACACACACACACACACACACACACACACACACACACAAATGCACATACACGCACAAATGCACATTCACACAAGCACGCACACACACACACACACACACACACACACACACACACACACACACACACACACACGCACAAATGCACATGCACACAAGCACGCACACAGACACACACATGCACAACTACACATACACACAAGCATGCACACAGACACACACAGACACACAGAGGCACACACACACACACACACACACACACACACACACACACACACACACACACACACACACACACACACACATGCACACATGTATGCACATACACACAATCACACACACATGCACACACAAACACGTACATGCACACACCCCGGCATACACATGCACATTTTTATTTATTTTTTTTTTATTTGACATTTGTGGACCAGAAGTGTCCAACTGAGCAAAAGCCCTTTTTCAGCGGATGCCCGGGGAGAAAAGCTCCACTAGAGAACAGACAGATACTTACAAAGAGGCAAACAATCTAAGGAGTTCATAAAGGAAGATTAATAAAAAAAAAATTACAAAAATCTAAAGAGTACATAAGATGAGTACAGTAGAGTAAATTACAAAGTACAACCTTTAAAAATACAGAAAACGACTTAAGGGTACAGCTGAGTACAAAAGAAGAAAACTATAAGAAATGTAAATAATTGTACTCAGCTTGCACAACCAAAAAACTTTAATAAAATAAAATTAGAACATAGAATAAGCGCTTTTACGACCATAAACTGTCGCTTCATCAGACAACTGGCAGTTAAATTATATCCTTATATACAACATTAATTACATCATTAATTAATTGATCAACTGATGTATTAAGGATGTAAGGAAAGCATTTTTAAAAGGATACTGATAAACTATTAAAAACAGAAAATATACAAAAAACTTGTAAAAAAATTTTATAAAAACTTTTAAAGGAGTTAGAAACATGTTGTTCTGTGGTAACATTTTTTGATGATTGAGACGTCTGAGTTTTAAAAAAGGTTTCACAGAGAAGGCACCATTTAGGCCTGGAAATCTCTCTGCATTTAGTAAGAGAATCCAGTTTTGTTCAGCTGCCTCAGTGATGCTATCAATATCTCCTTCTCGGGGGTTGACATCTATAACTTGAATGACAAAAAACCTAAAAGTATGTGAGGAATCTGTTTGCATGACATGGTTGGCTAATGCATTACTTTCTTTCTGATTTCCAATGTCCCTAATGTGTTCCAAAATCCTGTCCTTCAATAACCTGCTGGCTTTCCCTACATAAAAATCATGACATTGTCTGCAATAAGCAAAATATACTATGTTAGTAGTTCGACAATCAGCATAGTAGTTAATTCTGATGGTAAAATGCTTAAAAGGATGTGTATAAAGTGCATTGGAGTAAATATATTGACATGCAGAACAATGTCTGCAGGGAAACGCACCTATTCTCATAGATTCACACATCTTATTAATGGTAGTCCTGTTACAAAGATGTTGTTTCAATGTTTTGTTATTTCTAAAAGAAAATGCAGGTTCGTCACTGATTTTGTTCTGTAGCTCAGGAACTTCTTGTAAAATTTTCCAGTTCCTTTTTATAACATCACAATAGTCATTAATGTCACTGGAATATTGAAAAACAATTCTAAAGTTGTTATAGAAAGGTGTTTTACTACTTTGTTCATCATTAGTGACATCTCGAAAATAAGGTTGGCAGCGGTCACCTCTATGTGTCCATGCTTCATCAATAACTTTATCTATTTCTTTTACAGAGTATCCTCTCTCCAGAAACTCTTGTTTAGTTGTATATAAAGCATCTTTTGCATCAATGTCATTATTATGTAGTCTAAGCACCCTATACACTTGGCCTTTTAACATATTTCGAGGAATATGTCTAGGATGCATACTTTTGTTGTGTAAAAAAGGCATTTTTCCTTGTAGGTTTTTTATGTATGCTACTACTTAAATGATTCAGCTCAGATTTCTTCAGACACACATCTAGAAACTAAATTTCACTATGTGAGTACTTAAGACTAAATTTCAGGAAGTCACTTGTAGTATGCATATAGTCAATCAATTTCTCAAGTTCTTCGATATCACCTTTCCAAAGCAGAAATATATAATCTACAAAACATACATACCACAGAATGTGTTCATAAAAAACATTTGCTGTTGATAAAAGTGTTGTCTGTTCCCACTGTCTTAAGACCAGGTTGGCGTAGCTATTGGCACAAGCAGTGCCCATAGCCACACCAACTTTTTCCAGGCCTAAATGGTGCCTTCTGCATGAAACCTTTTTTAAAACTCAGATGTCTCAAACATTAAAAAATGTTACCACAGAACAGAACAACATGCTTCTAATTCCTTTAAAAGTTTTTATAAAAATTTTTTACAAGTTTTTTGTATGCAGTTTTTCTGTTTTTAATAGTTTATCAGTATCCTTTTAAAAATGCTTTCCTTACATCCTTATTACATCAGTTGATCAATTAATTAATGATGTAATTAATGTTGTATATAAGGATATATTTTAACTGCCAGTTGTCTGATGAAGCAACAGTTTATGGTCATGAAAGCACTTACTCTATGTTTTAATTTTATTGCATTAAAGTTTTTTGGTTGTGCAAGCTGAGTACAATTATTTACATTTCTACATAGTACAACCTTACTAAATACAGAGAAAGAACTATTAGCACTTCTCAGCATAGTTACAGTAGGAGGATGCTGAGATTTGGATATGTTGAGAATTGCTATGATACAGAGCAGATGGTATGCCAATAGATATGTTATGTATAGGTTACACTATAAAAAGCTTATGTTAAGGCAGTTGAAGAGAGATTTAGAATGAACAGTGTTGGTGCTCCGGGGGTATACAGTGACAATGATGAAAGAGATTTGTAAGTAGACACAACAGCTGCTGATATAATATATCGTTAATTTACAGGTTTTTATCATAATTGCATAATAGACATAGAGGGACAAGGGGTAAGGTAATAATAAGTGATAGATAAGAAGAGAAGGAAGGGAGGTGAAGGTGAGGTTGAGAGTTAAAGAGAGGGAGGTGGGAGCAGAATGAGAAAGTAAGAGGAAGCAAGGATTCAAGGAGTTTGGAGGAGTTACACATGTGTACATAAACACACATGCACACATACATACACACACAAACACACACATAATTATACACGGACACACATGGACATGCACAAATGCACATACATACAAACACACAGACAGACAGACACACACACACACACACACACACACACACACACACACACACACACACACACACACACACAGACACACACACGCACATACCAAATGGGGCGTTGTATTCTATAATGGGTCTAATGAGGGATGAGTACAGTGGGACAATGACCTCGTTTTTTCTGGATGAAAAGCCCTTAGTGATGAGGTGTGCCACATAGAAGGATTTCCTGACTGTTGTGGCGATGTGGTTATTGAAGGTGAGACCACTGTCTACCTGTGTCCCTAAGTCTCTTATCACACTTTTGGTGTTTAGTGTACTGCCACCTATATGGTAATTCACGGATACATGTTTTTTCCCAAAGGGGATAACTATACATTTCCTGGCATTGAGCTTGAGCCCATGGCTCTGGCACCAAGCATCTGTTTCTGTAAGGCCCTTTTGTAGAGTATCCACATCTTTTGGGGATTCAATAATGGCTCCCAGTTTGCAGTCATCTGCGAACTTTGTTAGCCAGAGTCCCTTAGTGTTGGCCTGTACTTCAGAGAAGTAGATTTCAAACAAGAGCAGTCCCAGGACTGAACCCTGAGGTACTCCACTTGTCACTTGTCTGGAGCTTGATTTGGAGCCGGCTACTTTTACAGTGTGGGTTCTATCAGTAAGCCAGTTAGCAACCCATTAGGTGACGTAGAGATTAATGTCCAGCTTAGTAAGTTTATCTATGATTCCAGAGTGGGGGGATGGTGTCAAAGGCCTTGGCAAGGTCTAGATAGACTGTGTGGACCACCTTACCCTTCTCCATGGCTCTGGAGACTGATTCAAAGAAGTCAATCAGGTTCAGGAGACAAGATCAGCCCTTCACGAACCCAAACTGGGTGGGGTCCAGTGTTTGAAGGTTGACAATGTCTTTGTTTATAAGTTTCATGATAATACGCTCCATGGCCTCACAGATAAGACTTGTCAGACTGATGGGACGGTAGTTTCCAGGATCCAAGGTGGATCCCCCCCTTGTGGAGTGGGATAACTGTAGCTCTGCGCCACTCAGTGGGCACGAAACCTGAGGTGAGGCTATTATTAAACATGACACTTAGGTGCGGTGCCAGTTCATATTGTAGTTCATGTAGTACACAGCCTGGGATGTCATCTGGTCCCATGGATGCTGTATTCTTAGCTTTGGAGAGTGCGTTTTTTACCTGTGTGGCCGTTATTACCGGAATTTGGCAATCTTCCGGTATTGAGATGGGCCATTTAGGGGTGAGAGGGGTGAAGTTGGCACTGAATCGATCTGCCAGGATATTGGCAATATCCTTCAGATCAGTATATTTAATGCCATTCTGTTTTAGCTCAGAGCAGATCTGAGCATTGCCATTTAGATTCTAGACATAGTTATAGAATGCCTTGTAGTTGTCTTTGGAATCTTTGACAATTTTATTTTTGTAACTAGCTTTGGAGGATTTTATGAGGGATCTCAGTTTTTACTGAGGCTGGTAAGGGAGTTTTTTGCATCCTGGGATTTTCCTCTTTTCTGCAACAGTTTCTTCCTT